>NC_052949.1:19794621-20094621 GCF_013358895.1 Oreochromis aureus
TTTGCTTCTTGTGCTTGGAACGTCTTACTCTTTCATTAGATTCACTGGCTGTAGATGAACTCTCCCTGTAGTTGGAGTTCAGGGATGCTAGACTTCGTGTAGTTTTCTCTGCTTTGTGTGACTTTTTCTCTTTTTTCTCTTTCTCTTGGACCTCCTCGTCTTTGCTCTCGTCACTTATTTGGCATCTGGCTATAGAGATAAACAATGACAATGTTCTTTTATAAAAATTTACAGAACCAGGGATCATACAGAACAGATTTTTCTCTCACATGTGTCCAGTTCTTTTTTCCTTTTAGGTGTTTGAGAAGCATTCCTCTGAAGCCCATCTTCTTCTTCTTCTTCTTCTTCTTCTTCTTCTTGTTCAGCGTCACTTTGATCTTGTTTAGTCTTCTCTGGGCTTACCTCTGCTGACACTGCTTCAGAGGTTGAAGCCTCCTGTAGGTTCTTCTCTGAAAAAGAGCAGACACTTGCATAAAGCTTGATGTGAAGCTCCTTTAATTTAATGGAAGCGGGTTTTTTCTTGTTAGATGCAAAGCTCTTAGAGTGGAAGTGTGAATTTGTTAGTTTTATTACTTTTGCGCTCTTGTTTGGTTGTCTTGTTTGTCTTCGGTGCATCGGCAGAGTCTTTGCTCTTCTTCTTTGTTTTTTTCTCCTTCTTCTCCGTATCTTTTTCTTTCTTCTTTTCTTCTGTCTCTTCCACCTCTGAAAAAGCAGTTAGTTGCAGATCAATAGGCGTCTGTAATGAACAGCGTTCATCAAAGCACGGGACAGTTTCTTACATCACAGCTTACGTTTGGCTTTGTCTTTTTTCACATCTTTCTTCTTTGTCTTTTTCCCTTCCACCTGGGCTTCGTTGGCCTCTTCGCATTTCACCTCAGGCTCTCTGTCAATCTCCAAGTTCATTTTCTTGGGAACGACTGGCTTCTCTGCAGGCATCTCATCTAACTCCACGTTTGCTGTTGCGTCACCTTCACCAAGTGTAATCACATCCAGTGGGTTATCAAGGGCATGCTCAACTTGATCTTCAAAATAAGCAAAAAACAAACAAACAAAAAAGATTTACTGTGATTAAACAGAAAATGATCAAATAAATAAATAAAATCACACATTGAAAAGACATGTTTAGTTTTTTTTAAAATGATTTATTCTAATTAATTATTCTAACACCAACCACTAAGAGAAGTGCTGCTCAGGGATTGGCTGATCAACAGAGGCGTCTCATCAGAGTGGACAGCTTTGTGCTTTCGATTCTTCTGTCGAGTGTCCCGGTTGGTCAACACCATTTGAGAATCAGCTCTCTTCTTTTGCTGCTTCTTCATCAAAAGGGTTCGCTGTGGGTCACACATCAGACAAACTCGGTCTCTACACAGTGTTCACACATGGAAATATAATTACATAGATTTGGTCCAAATGGGCTCTTGAGAGTCATTAATAAAACGATGTTCTGTTTTCTCTTCAATTTTATTTATGTATTGCCAAATCACAACAACAGTCACCTGAAAGTGCTTATATTTAAGGCAAAGACCCAACAGTCAGAGGACGAGCACTTGGCAACAGTGGGAAGGAAAAACTCCCCTTTAACAGGAAGAAAGCTCCAGGACAACCAGGCTAAGGGAGGGGCTCTGGGAAGTTAGATGGTGAGTTGTAATTTTGGACAGCCTAAATGATTGTCTGAAAGGTGCTCATACACCTGCATGTTCATTCTTACAGTTTACTACACTACTACTGCTAGTTCTCAATTTAGGATTAGTACTTTACTACTATGGGTTACGTGCTGACGTGACTACTATAGGGCATATATGTAAAGCTTAAATAGATCAAAACCGCATACTGTATAGCATAAACGGGCCTGGGACTTGAAGTTTAGCAGCTCAGGAAACAGCAGGTGGTTCTGACACAGACTGTGACTTTTTCCAACTGGAGAAAGATCTTTTTTTAATGTATTGATTTTTGTAAAGCTATGCTTAAATTTTAGTACTTTAGTAAAATTTTAGTGTTTGCTCCAGTCTCACTGTGACAGTCTTGCATGCTTTTTACAAAATGGTAACACCTATGTAATGTTTGCAATTATAATTCTTGTACCAGTGGAAACTAGAATATATAAAAGATATATTTAAATTATAATCATTATATCTTTACCTGGTTGTCCAGCTTCTGTTGTCGTATGTCGGGCTCCTCCATGTCCGGGTAAAACCCCTCTATTAACTGATGAAGCAATCACTAGATGAATCAGAGTATCTGCAAACAAAAGATGAAGTCCACCATCAACGCTCAAGGTGAGAACAATTAAAAAATGTTGACTGTGTCCAGAGAAAAACCCACTAAGTGCAATTAAGGACGGAAAGCGGGTGTTTGATTGTGTCACCCAGCTCCATCTGCCAGTCTGTCCACCTGCGTGCAGCAGAAGGCAAAGTAGATTAAATGGGGATAATGTTCTTAAACTACACAGCGGCAGCTCAGTCAGGGTGACGAGCAGCCTGTTGAACATGCTTTCCGTGACTACTTCATGAAGATGTTAAGGCCTGCAGCAGAAACGTGAAGCAAGAGAAACAGGAAGGTGGTGCCCCCCTCCACTCCCAGCTCCTCCATCACTTACCCCGTAAACAAACACGGAAGCCACAGCAGTCTCACAGATTGCCCCCAAAGCTTCTCGCTATTACTCACTGCGGTTTGCTACGCATCGCTTTGGGTTCAGTTAATGACCCCCTCTAAAAACATAAACAAAAAACAAAAAAACAAAAACACAGCAGCTATTGACAGAAAACTCAGGCAGCTTTATGGCGTTGCCATGGTTACGGCTTCATGCAGCGATGGAGAGCTTAAAAAGAGCCCCAAACCCAGCATCTTTAATTGGACAAAATCAGAGCCATTACAGAAGGAGTTAATGTAGTCAGATATTGTAAGCTATAAATACTGCTTGATTTAATAATAATAATAATAATGATGGTAATTTAGTAAATTTCAATTAATCTTCGGGTTATGTTGAGAAACTAAAGTGTGCACTTTTAGACTTATTCGTTTTAATAATTTTTATATTTTTCATTAATATTTTATTAGTTTTATAAGCATTCTTATAGCTTCTACAAAAGTATTTTATGTATTTATTTACTTATTTATTTATCACACAACATGCTGGCTCATTACATCTTTCGCCTGCAATTTTTTTTCTCTATTTATTTTTAGATTTAACTTTAGACTCTTCATCCTGCACTATGTTGGCACTACATTTGGCATAACGATCCGAAAACATACAGCCAAAGGTCATTAGCCTCCTATTTTCAGCCACAAGAACAAGAAATCCAGCAGCAGATGGATGACTCCCACAGAGCGCTGATCTCATCATCATGGGTTTAGCCGAGGACTTGCAAATGTACCAAGTGATGAGGTTTTTAATTAATTCATTATTATTGTTTTGTTTTTCTTTTTGTTTTGTTTCGTTTTTTTGTGGGGGGGCACTTCACTTTACATTAAATTGTAAGTTAATAACAAATCAATACGGCTCATGCCGTTATCTTTAAGAGCATTGCTGCATAAATAAGATCTATTAAATTATATAACATGATATATAATAATGTGATAAATAATAAATATAACAAATGTTTATTTAGTTGTTTTATTTTGTAGGACCCTGAACCGGAAAAAGGAAAAAGTGCCCTGTTGCTAGGATACAGGTGGCTAACAAAGCGGAGCATACTCCAGGCAGATTTATTTTCTGATATATTTCTTTAAACTGTAAAACACGTTTTGAAGTCTGTCCATTTTAACTATAGCTAGTTATTTCACCTAAAGAAATAATAACTTTTAAAAATGGATGGGACAATTAAGGTATGCTCTTCAAGTTTTATTCGCTACTTCTGTGTTCGGTTCTCTTTACTTCCTACTCTTTTAACCTGTGTTAATTTTAAAAAAACCTTTTGGCATAAATATTCATGTTATAGCTTACATTTGACAGAGCTTTTATTATTATTTGTAATGGGTTACAATGTATAAAAAGCATCGTTTTCTTTTGTAGCTACCACATGACCTGAAAGCTAAAGTGATGCTATGGTGAGTCACACACACGGTGCAGATCATTTTCGTTAGCTTCCATTTTATTTACACTTTGCCTGCCTGATTGTAATATTTATCCATGAATCTATTTCCCTCAGGACAGATGTAAGCTACCATGATATGGAAGAGATCAACAAAATGCAATCCATTCCTGATCTGGAGAGGTTTCTGTCACTCATTTATAAACAATAATCACTCAATTATAGGGCACAGACGTTATTTAGGGGGGCTACTTTTTCTCCTCTGTGACAGTGCTCTGTGCAGTGTGCTTGGAGTTGACCTCCCTGAACCCAGAAAGGGAGTTCTTCTGGAGCTGTACGTTCAGACTGTGCTTTTCTGCAGAGAGCACAGCTTCAACAAAGAACAAACGTCTACTCTCTTGTCCATTATCAAGTCCATTCATGAAGCCAACGTAGGTAAGCAAAGTAGCTTTATCCTACCTATGTGTAGTCAGCAAGGCAGGGTCTATCTGGCTTTGAAAATGATGTGTTTAAAGTCAAAACAGTACAAATTATCTCTTCTCCTCACAACGTTTGTTTAGCACAGACTCTTCTGTTAAGTCTGTAAAAAATACAGTATTTAGGCAATTGAAGGAAATACTGTACAATCTTATTGAGTCAGTGATTAACTCAGTAAGATTGTTGACCTAGTGTCACGTGACTTGCATCACCACCATTAAATGCTAAAGTGTCCTTTAACTTTACATGACATGTGTCTGAACCTCCTTTCTTGCAGAAACTCCACTCAATAACTCGGAGCAGTGTTTCAAGTACTGCAGGGAGCTTCTGTTATGCCACTCAGTCAGGGTGTGTGCAAAATTTGGCAGTCACTGTTTCATTTTCAAACTCATACAGATCCACAACTGTAATGCTGATTCATGGTGTGTTTGCGTGTGCGTGTGTGTCTCCCCTCTACAGCGGCCTCCGTTCAGCATCAGCCTCTTCAACGCTGATGAGGTTAACCGTGTCCTAACATACATCCTCAACAACTACATGAAACACTACAAGCTATATAAATATATCTTTGCCACACAGGTAATGTCATGAATTAACTGACTTGAGTTTTCAGTATTTGTCATTAGGTAAAGTAAAATGTATTTCTAAAGCACATAGATTGTCTTTAGTGCTACATGCTCGTTTGTGAAATAATAAATTATATCACAAATATACAAACAAACAAATATAGAATAGAATAGCCCTTTATTGTCATTGTCATACAAGGAAATTATGGGTGCTCCACGCCAGCTGTGCAGGAGTAAAAAAAACAAAAATAGTAAAGACATCATGAATATATAGGAACAGAAGAGATATATACAAACTAGAGGAATATGTATATATGTATGTACAAAGCAATAGAAAGGCACACAGTGGAGAGCAAAGTGCTTAGAGGTAGTGCAAAGAAAAGACTTGGTCTGAATAGATTCTGTGTATGAGTGGCCAGAGGTGGGTGGCCAGGGTGGGGTGTGGGGGGATAGTGTTAACAGTCTGAATGGCCCAGGGCAAAAGCTGTTAGTGAGTCTGGAGGTGTGGGACCTGATTGCCCTGAGGTGCTGACCAGGGGTCACCTGTGATGGCCCTGGTTTTTCCTGAGACAGGAGGATCTGGCGATGGCCTCCAGGGGTGGCAGTGGGCAGCCGTGTTAGTTACCCTCTGTGCAGCTTCCCTGTTCTCAGTAGTGCCCCCTGTGTACCAAATACATGTTAAAAGAAGAAGAAGGAGAAGAAGCAATCGTAAACATGAAACCATAAACCGTTACATATAATGTATAATATAATAAATAATTTATAATAAATAAATAATATTACGTTGTAATTAAGAAATTACAATTAAGAAATTATATATATATATATATATATATATATATATATATATATATATATATATATATATATATATATGTGTGTTTTTAAACCTTTCATGAAAACATCAGAAGAGATTAATGTGAGTCTGTGATTTTAGGTAAGGTTTCTTTCCACCATTTTTCAAACAGGTAAATCTTGATCTGTCTTTGAGCTACTCTGGGATGCCGGATATTGGATCCCTTACCGTGGAGGATTCTTCTGCGCCAGGTAAAAAACAAAGTTTTTAGTAGCATTAAAGTTACATATAGAGAGGGAGAGCAATTATATTTTATTCTCTCCTTTATTCTCCCCTGTTCCCTTTTTTCTTTTACCCTCCTGCCTGTAAGCTTACAATGCCATATCACACATATACTGTATTAACAGAAATAACACGAATAGAAATGAATAAACAAAAGCAGACAAAAGTAACACACGAACAAGAGCCTACAGAGAATTTACAGAGTTCATCTTGGAAAAGCAAACGTCTTTGGCATAAAAAAAAGCTGTTAGACAAGGAAGACAAAAAAAAAGAAAGAAAATGTAATCTGAAATCATACAGTGTTAAGATAAGAAAGAAAGTAAATTCAGATGTTTTCAGTCGCATTGCCACAGATGCATAAAATGAAGCAACAAGCTACGCAGTCTGCCTTTACAAACATTTGTGAAAGAATGGGCCGCTCTAAAGAGCTCACTGAATTTGAGCATGGCGCTGTAATAGGATGTCGCCATTGCAACAATTCATTTTGTAAAATTTCTTCCCTCATACATATTCTACTATCACCTGTAAGTGAGATTATTGCAAAGTAGAAGCTTTTAGGAAACGCAGAAACTCAGCCAATGCTCTGCTGGCTCACTTAACTGCAGAGCTCCGACCCTTCTCTGGAATTATCACCAGTACAGAAACAGTGTGCCGGAAGCTTCATGGCATGGATTTCTTTGTATAGCTGGCTCAGAAATTTGGTTCATGTAGTGTATAAAAATCGTCTTCTACCTCTTTGCAGTGACTACATGTGTGATCCAATCTTGCACAGTTGTGGTTGGAGCGAGATTGGATCAGCTGTGCTGCCTGACCAAGCATTGCCAAACTCTTGCAAAACATTCTTAATCTCATTTTCACTTCCTGTGGAAATTAATATTAAGAGAACAAAAAAATCTGAAAGCATCCCTCCAATCCAGCACCTGCCTTGTTATGTGTTGCATTAAAAATGGGATATTAAAAAAAAAAAAAAAGTACTGAGCTATATTTATTATTACTTTTATCCGACCAGGTGTTGAGAATGAGACAGAGGCAGAAGATGGGACGTCTCCTGAAACACAGCAAGCCTCCATTGCGGCCCCAGCAGGTAAAAATCACGGCAGCGCTGCAGTTATGCTGCAGGCGTAACTTTTACAGTCCAACACAGCCCAAGCAATGTCATGCATGGAATGGCTTCATTTCCTCACTTTCAGGAGCCACATCTGAGCTGAAGGCGCTGATAGAGCAACAAGTCAGAGAGCAGATGACGCTTGTGTCTGGGCAACTAGATCAGCGGATTAAAGAAAAAGCATCTCAGCAAAACAGTGCTTTAGATTACTCACAGAACAGCCACAAAGCCAAAAAATAACACACTTTTTTTTTTTGCCCCATCTAGATATGCGGTAGATTTCAAAAAAAGCACTCCTGCAAAGCAGCACGATTAAAACATTTGTTTTATTGTCAATAAAACCATTTTTCTCCATGTACAGCACAACATACTTTATACCTGCATTTATATAATTACAGATTTTCTTTCCAAACAGGCACTTCCAGGAAATCAAAAAAACGTAGTTCTCTCTAGATGAAAGAATGAACTGAGTTAGGAATGGTGCTTGTTAGTTTTACAGTCGCAAACGATGTTCACAGTTAGTCTTGAGTGGGTTTCCTGTTGAGGAATGCTTGCATGCACGAAACATGACAGAAACACTCCAAACATTGAACTTGAATATTTCACACATGTGCCCCAGTGCTGACTCGTAATACTGGCATATATGTCAATCTGAGCTTTAACGCAGCACTTCTATGTACCTGTATGTGTCTAATAAAGGAGACTTATTATGCTTTTTCCTTATTTTCTGCTGTCTTTGTAGTATTGCAATGTTAGGTGTTGTATTAAAGTTTCAGGTAATAATGAAGAAAGTTGGCTTAATGGTAGTGTGGCCTGAAGGTCTGCACTAATGCGCAGTAAAAGACATACAAGGGTTTTTATAAACCGTGAATCATGCAAAGCTACTCAAGTGGAGTCAATATGAGCATACTAGGTCCCCTAGAAATAACTAATCTGAGTGCTTTGATTTCCACTTAACCTACACAGTGCTTAGAAATGCATTCTCTACATCAGAGAGGTCAAACACACACACCGTGGGCCACACGTGCAGTAAAGATGGGCAGTATCTTGTAAGTCGTTAAGAGCGACACTTAATTTCACCATCATGTTTAGTAAACGTAGGATTTATTAAATACATAATTGTACTGGCCGCTAAAAGAAAAGGAAAATTTTTAAGATTTTTTTTTTATGGATTTTTATTATGAAACACTTTTACTTGCGATCAAATTGGGCTGCATGTGGCCCATGAATTAAAATGAGTTTGACGCCACTGGCCTACTCAGTTATAACGGACGATTAACACATAAAATCCTAAATATATATTATGATGAGTTTTACCAAAGAGATTGCCCTAGAGGACACCTTGCACAAAGTGCACTGCAAACCGGATGACCTGACAGGGAGTTTCAGACAACAACAGATAAGGAATATTAAGTGGTGCATGCTTATCTTGAACTTTCAGAGCCATGATGCGCATTAAGGCACACAAAGATCCCCCGTCCCTGCATTCCTTATCTTGAAACAGTAACTCGATGGAGCAAACACTGCAATGACAGCACATGCAAACGGATACATAAAAGCGATTTTGAGCGACGAGGTTGACCTTTTATGTTTCAAACTCCTCCAGCTCTAGCAGCATGATCTTAGCAGTGTTCTGAAAGAGGGCTGCTCGGTTCTGCTGCTCCCCTTTCTTGACCCAGTGCCCGTAGATCCGGAAAGCGCAGCCGTCGATGAGCTTGCGCACGCCGCGGATGGAGTAAGGATCCCTCGCCAGCACCTCCCGCGTTAGCGGCCGCACCCTGCGGTAGCGGCTGTACATCCTGATGCAGGCGAGCACGCTCACTATCAGAACCTGGATGCATGGAAGCATGTGGAAGTTATTTCCTTCTTCACAGACAGTTTAAGTCAGCAGCAATAAAAATGCTGGGCTAACACAGCGGCTCACCCTAAACGTCTTTCTGGGGCTGAAGAGCCTCACATCCTCCCGCTGGTACTGCCTGAAGAAGCAATGCGCCAAGGCTTGCTCAGCAGTGAGACGGTTAGCTGGGTCCACCACCAGCAGCCTGGATATCTGAGTATCACAAGCACAAAGGTTACACAAGTACACATGAATGATTTAAGAGATGCAAATACTGCAATATGATTTATTCTTTGCACTGGAAATGTCAATATTAGGGTTGCTACAGAAGACAGTACAGAATAAGCTGACTGTATGAGCTTACCAGATCCTTCACAGTGTCAGACCGGTCGTCCCACTCTGGGGAGCTGAACTGATAGCGACCCTCCATTATCATCCTCAGCATCAGCATCTGCTTACGGTGCCAGAACGGAGGCGAGCCGGCTAGTAAGGTGAAGAGGATGACTCCGCAGGCCCATCTTAGAAACACACAATGCAAATGTTAGAAACGGCAGTAAGGAGTAGTACGTTTGTAAATCTCTGCCGAACAAAGACAGACTCACAGATCGACCTCCTTGCCGTAGCCTGGGTGCATTTCATCCATGGAACACTTTAGTATTTCGGGCGCCAAATAACCAGGTGTCCCACAGAGCTCTGATTATAACAGAAAAGATCGTCTTAAACTAATAATGGATGAACACTTGTCACAGGATCTGCTCATGATGTACAGCCATACCTCGAAGCTTCTCCCCAGGTTGTAGCTGCACGGAAAAACCAAAGTCAGAGAGTTTGATATGGCCATAATCGTCCAGGAGAATGTTCTCCGGTTTCAGATCCCGGTGTACGATGTTGAGGGAATGAAGGTATTGCACGGCCTCCAGCAGAGCTCGCATCATGCTCCTGTAGAGAACCGAAATACACACATTAGATCCTTGTTAAATAGATTTTGTCCAAGCATGTCTAAGGTTCACAGTAAACACTGTGTAATATGTTTGTGTAATTTTAATCATCTTTGGCCTGATTATTCTGATTATTCATGGGATACACAACATTGCTGATTGGCTATAAAATGAAAATCTTAGAGAAGCAGAGCTTCTCAGAAATAAAGATGGGTAGAGAGTCAACAATCTGTAAAAACCTGCATCTAAAAATTGTGAAGCAATTTCAGAATAATGTTCCTCAATGAGTTGCAAAGACTACTATACATAATATGAACTCCCATAACCTCAACTCAGAGAATCTGGAGAAATCTCTGTATGCAAGTGACAAAGCTAAAAAGCAGCACTGCAACTGTGATCTTGCACATCTGGAAAGGCAACATCTGTGATGAAATGTATATGCAAGTTTTAGAGCAACATGTGCTCCCATCCAGACATTTTTTCTGGGAAGGCCTTGCATTTTTCAGCAGGACAACGCTAATAACAAAAACTACAAAACTACAAAGAGCAGTTTTATATAAAAACAACCCCAAAAAACATGAATGTTTTGTCGATAAAGTGTTTTTCTTTTTAAAAGCTGCAGCTTTCAGGCTTCCGCTTTCTTGATGTGAGATTAAGTTGGGCGGCGTGACACGAGATTAAAAGTGGGCGTCGACGCCAAACGTGTGATTATATTTAGATATTCAGCAGCTCTTTAATGCAGAGCTGCTCGCTGGATAACTTTTATATAAAATCTTGTGGGGTGGCATATTTTGGAATATGGTCTGCAGAAACAGAACTTTATGATGTGCCCAATGCAAAATGCTGCTAGTATTAATTAATACAGATATAGTGCAGTCATGCTGTGGCTCACCTGGTTTCCTTCTCACTTAGGGTAACTTTTTCTGTGAGGTAGTCAAACAGCTCTCCACGTCTCATGCTGACAACAAAAGACAGCAAATTGACAAATGTTGTGGAAAGAAATTTGAATTTCAGGTTGGGAGTGTAAAAAAAATTTAGTTTAATAGTTTTTTGTCCTCATACTCACAGGTCAAACACCAAAAATATGAATGTAGCAGACTCATAGGAATCAATGAGGGTGACTAAAGGGAATGAAACACAAGAGAGCTTTAACACTAACCAAACTTTATGGAAATAAATTTAATGATTCTTTAACAAAAGGAGAGAGAACAGCAACGTACTGATGGAGGGGTGTTCCTTCACCATGTTGAGCACTTGGATCTCTTTCAGCGTGGAGATTTTCACCTCCTCCAACTGCTGGATTGTCATCTTCTCAGCTGTGATCTCGATAATCTTCACCGCCAGCTCCTGGCCCGTGTGTCTGTGCACACACCTGCGCACCACACTGCTCACACCCCTGACAATGAGCATACAATACAGTGTATTTTCAACATGATCAAAAAGGACACACGGTGCACAGTATTTGCCCCGTTCCACTTACATGTTTCAGATCAATATGCTAATTTTAATATTAGACAAAGATAACCTGAACACACTTTTTTATGTGATGATTTCATTTATTAAGGGAGAAAGGCTATCCAAACCTACATGGCCCTGTGTGAAAAAGGTACTGCCCCCCTAAATCTAATAACTGGCTGTGCCACCCTTGACAGCAAAAACTGCACTCAAGCATTTGCAATACCTGGCAAAGAGTCTTTCACATAACTGTGGAGGAATTTTGTCCCACTCTTCTTAGAATTCAGACTTGCTGGTGTGTTTTGTATCATTCAAAACCCTGGCTGATTAGGACCCCCACCCGCTTTCACACCTTGGCTCATGTGATTAGGTAGAGGATCATCAGGGGGTCCTTTGTCCCTCTTTGGGGGGGAAATTCCCACTGGGTTTAAATCTGGGACTCCCCACCAATTGACCCTTAGAACTGAAGAAGCTTCTCGGATGAGAGGTGAAACGTCTTCAAACAACTCAAAGAAGTCCAGACCCATTTTCTTTCCAAGCTCCTTAGACTACGATGACCTGGATGACTGAGAACCTTCACAGACGTTTTGTATCATTGTTCTGCTGCATAACCTGTGTGGTCTTGAGTGTCAGTGGATTAACAGATGGCCGTACATTCTCCTTCTGGATCTTCTGGTAGAGCGCAGAATTCATTGTTTCATCAATTATAGAAAGTTATTGAGGTTCTGAAGCAGTAAAGCAGCTCCTGAGGCAAGTTAGGCCTGCAGTTCTTTAAATATAGCTCTGGGTTCTTTTGTAACCTCCTGGATGTTTTTCAGTGGCATCTTGGAGTCATGTTAAGGCCGGCCACTGGGAAGGTTCACCGCATTTTCAAGTTTTCTCCATTTGTGGACAATAATGGCTCTCATTGTGATTCACTGGAGTACCAAAGGCTTGTCTTTGTAACTCTTTCAAGATTGATAGATGTCAATGACTTTGTTTCTCAGCTCTTTCTCTAGATCATGACATGATGTGTTACTTTTTGAGATCTTTCAGCCTACTTTAACCTGTCAGAAAGGTTCTGTTTAAATTATTTCTTTATTCAGCACTCTGGCAGTAATCAAGCCTGGGTGTGGTTTGTTCTCTTTAAAAAAAAAATGTGGTTAGTCACGGTCAATTTGTGATTTAACAAGAGGGTTAATTACTTTTTCACGCAGGGCCAGGTAGGTTTGGATAACTTTTTTTTCCACCTTTACTAAACAAAAACTGCATTTCGAATTTACCTGGGTTATCTTAGTCTAATATTTAAAATTTATTGATGATATGAAACATGTAGTGTAACAAATATGCAAAAACAACGACAACAACAAACAAATCATGAAGGGGGGGAGGAGGGGATGCTTTTTCACAACATTGTATATCTCAGGCTATTTTGGTTGACTTACCTGCCAATCA
Source organism: Oreochromis aureus (assembly GCF_013358895.1). Classification (NCBI taxonomy): domain Eukaryota; kingdom Metazoa; phylum Chordata; class Actinopteri; order Cichliformes; family Cichlidae; genus Oreochromis; species Oreochromis aureus. The sequence continues at coordinate 19,807,540 of NC_052949.1, forward strand.
CCTCTTTAGGATCATACTTCTGATAAAACTCCTTGGCCCCCACCCAGTCTGGTAATTCGTCCCCAACAACGATGTCTTTGGTCATGTTTACAGCTTATGGAGCTGTTAAAAGAACAGCCACGTGTCTTAGTTTATACCAGTGGCTCTGAATAAACAGGAACTAGTTACCTAACTCCTGATAAGGAAGTATTGTGCCCTTAGCTTTAGTTTAAATCTAGTTAGCAGGTCAAACTTGCATTTTACTTTCTATATATACACACATCTCCTCTACCTATTGTTATTTAGAGGTCCATCAAAACGGTTATGTAACTGTCTTTGCTATGGCTTTGATACAGCAGCAGGTTCACTGACCGAACAGGAAGCTACTCACCATTTATGCAATCAAACGACAAGACAAAGAGGGAAACGGGGAATCAGGAAGCCCTCTCGGGGTCGAGGAATCTATTGTGAAGCCATAACGTGTGCGATTAAGCGGCTACAGTAACGAAATTAGCTACCGTTCGCGTTAACAGCAGTCAGCTATCACCTGAACACTGTTTACATTCTGGTCACAGTCCTGGAAGTTATTATTACAGTGTGCCGCAGCAGCGCCCCCGAGAGGCCGGAGGGGACGTGGCAGCATGGTTTGCATTTTTGAGGTCTCGAATACACTCTCCAGATAAATTCAAGTAGCTGCACTTCAAAGCACCGTATCCCAAGGAAGTAGTCCGTGTTTTGAGTGTGTTTTTTAATTTACAACTTGTTGTTACCAACGGGAATACTTGATCTTTACATTGTGTGAATTGCAAGCAATAGGCGGCGCTAATGCTCTCCCGTTAGCGTAATGAATATTTAAAACCAACGAAGAAGAAGCGTTAGCTGCATATTTCCTGTTGCTTCTCTGATGTCCTGACTTACGTTTCAACTACTGGTTGTTAAGGTTTGTAATGATAAAATTTCTCTTGTAAAAAGACACACATATAACTGTTTAAGAACATTTTGTGTATGTAGTGATGGATAATGAATAAAAACCCCGACCACCTCGGAATCTTGAATCAATAACGCCGTCCGTTAGCCTTAGCGTAGCATTAGCATGGTTAGCGGTAGCAAGCTGCAAGCTTGCAAAAGATCTTTAATCTTTGTAGCAATATGGAATTAAGATGGTTGGTAGTTCTGCAGGCATGCCTTTATACAGTAATAACTCGGCATGTAAATGCTAGTGGAGCAGAAAAGTGAACCTTTTAAAATTAGAGGTCTGCATTTTTGATTTAAGGCTAACGCCGTCCCTTTGCGGTCACAAAATGAATGAATTATAATTCTTCATGCTTTGCTTGATGTAATGCAGGGAAGGAAAGATGTCAGGTGCTGGGGGAGGAAAGCGTCCCCCAGGCGGGGACAGCCCCCCTGGCCCACCTGAAAAGAAAAGCAAGAAAGAAGAGAAGACCACCACCACGCTAATTGAGCCAATACGCATAGCTGGAGTCTCCTCTACGGTGAGTTATATGGTCATCACGTTCTCAAGGCACAATCTGTCATCTATTTTTGCCAGACAACATCTACAATCCCTAACACTCATTATTTCATTTCTCTGTTTGTATGCGTTTGTTAATTACAGGAGGAAATGGACATGAAGGTTCTCCAGTTCAAGAATAAGAAGCTATGTGAACGCTTGGAGCAGAGACAGGCGATGGAGGATGAGCTGAGAGAGAAAATTGAGAAGCTGGAGAAGAGACAAGCCACTGATGACACTACCTTGCTGATTGTTAATCGCTACTGGTCACAGGTAATTCTGTGCATTTCATTATATTATTAGAATCCATTCTTGAATTTTAGTTTCCACTCTAACCTGATTTAAGAACTGGCACATTTTATGAAAACCTCATGTAAACGCAGCAATCAGATGAATCCATTTTTTTAGCACGCTTGCATTTGGATGAGGCAAACCAATTTGGCTTATATCTGGTAATTACAGATCTTAACGTTTTTTCGTGCTACCACTTATAGCAGGCACATGTGCATGTATAAATTAAGAAAGCATTGCCCAGCTCTTCCATCTGATGGGTTGTCATCTTTTTATAATTTGTAAGGATTTGAGTGTTATAAAAATAACTCCCAAAAGCTATATAGGTGTTATAGATAATCCTGGAACCTTAGGCAGGTTATATAGTAGGTTTCATCCAGATTGATCAGCATGTCTAGGAGGATAGTTGTTATATACATAGGTCCAGGCTCCTCCTCCTATGTATGCTGTATATGTTTTCCACCTGCCTGCCTTAACCTGATTGTACACATAGTGACAGGTATTGGTCGTTTATCAGGATGTTTAGAAGTTATTTAGCACCAGGTTCTCCACAAAGATGAGTCCACAATTGGAGAGGGGCGGCCGTTGTTCGGCTGTCCCCCAGTCCCCCAGTCCAGTCACAAACAGCTGTCCTTCACCGGTGGGCTGTTCAGTCATAATCCTGCAGATGGTAGCTTTGCACCTTTGGTTCCTCAGCCAAGCACTATACACCAAATGTCTGAACCTGCAGTTCCTCTTGTACTGAGCAGGGTTACTATTGCAACTACACATCATCAGTAGGGTCTAATCCCAGCTCACGTTCCCTATTGGTAGGTGAACAATCCAACGCTTGGTGAATTCTGCTTCACAATGATAGGAAGAGCCGACATCGAAGGATCAAAAAGCAGTGTCGCTATACATATACTTAGCTGTACTAAGGCTTAAACTCATGGTAATAACTTGTAAAGAGAATTAACACCTTCTTCTTTCTATGTCTATCTGACTTGCAGTTGGAAGAGAACGTGCGCATTCTGCGTAAACGTATTGAGCCAGATCCTCCAGTCGTTTCTACCCCTGCCCCACCCTCAGCAACCATCCCTGACCAAACACCAATGGAGGAAGATAGTGTCAACCTGGCTTCGCCTTCTGGCGTGCCTCCCCCTCCTGTGCCAGAGGCCCAGAACGAGGGTGAGCGGCCAGAGCAGCAACAGGAGGAGCGTCAGGAAGAGGAGCAGCAGCAGCCCCCTCCTCCCACTGGGTCAGACGATTTACTGACACCATCAGAGCCACAATCGGATTCAAAAACAGGTTAGCAATTTTTTAAAATGACAAATCGTCTGTCATAGACTATTGTAATCTGTTTGCCTTATTCATTCATTCTCAATTTAACTTAGTGTATCTTTATGACTTTCATTACTCATGAAGTTACATCAGTCTGAGTCACTACTATTTTTATTGATAGCTAATTTTATGCAACAAGACTGCACTTCATGCCTTGTAATTTAAGGATATTCTTGTTTATTGTGTATTGACCATTTTTCAAGATGCCTAATAAATTATAGTGAGGCAAAGGGGAATGATAGTGGGCTAAAGAAGGCAACTGTTACAGCTTTTCTTTCATCTGTTAGCATGTACTGCTGGCTACAAACTGCAGAATTTTAGTGTATTATCAAGACTTTAGTCCCAGTCTACACAGTCTGTATTTGGTAGATTTGCTTTTTCTTTGCTTTGTATTTAAATAACAAATTTGAAAATGCTTGTTTATACCAGACTGTACCACATTGGACCACACTGTGCTAGCAATATATACTGTTTTCATTTTTTTCAAAAAAATGTGATATTTAAGAATTCTAGTAAATTGTTATTTGCTGACTTTATCATTTTTACATATGTGCAGATACATCACCACCACCTCCTCCCCTGAGTGAAAATGCCAAGGGTTTCTTGTCGACTCTGGAGCAGAGCAGTGAGGAGGAACTAACTCTGCACCTCCAGGACCGCATGCAGTTTAGCAAAGAAGCCATCGCCTGCTTGGTCTGCGTCTTTGATAGGCTGCACAGTCACATCAGTGACATGTGCAAGGTGGTCCAAGCTGCAGGTAACTGTGGAGAAATGTTTGTTATTGACACTTAAATATACAGTTATAGTCAGAAGTTTACATACGTTTATCATAGTGATTTCTTTGAACTGTTCTTTTTCCAGTTTATTATCTTGAATGACATTAAAAGTCAAAAATTAGGTGCACAAGTTTGAATTTAATATGGATTTTTTCTAATTCACACAGGGTTAAATTTTTTTTATACAGAATCAAATATATACATACACTCATTTAAAGTGGGTGTGTGTGTGTTTGGATATGGATACGTTTGACCCTGTGTGGTTTTAAAAAATCTAAAATAAATTCAAAATCACTCTATCCTGAAAAAAGAACAGTTCAAAGAAATCATTCAAAAGTCCAAATTACCCTGAGATTCATGGCCATGAGTGTAAGTAAACCTCTGACAACGGTATCTTACATCGTTTACATTAAACTAATTACTAGATACTTGAGTTTAATGCATCATAACTGAGTTGTTGGAGTGCTTCCTTTGATACTTGTTAGTTTGGCCAAATTAGAATGACAGTATTGTTTTTTTTGTTTTTTGTTTTTTTTTTTGTTTGGCAGGATTTGAAGATGACGGCCAGTCTGACATCATTAATCTGAACTGCACTCTGCTGGACGAGAACACTCGACTGCGAGACTTAGCCACTCTCCTGCAGGGGAGACACCATAAGATGTCCATGGAGGTACAATGTCCTTAGTATTGTTTAAGCGACTCACCATGCACGTTGACGGTTTGCAAGTGTAGTTATTTCGAGTGTGTCAGGGTGAATGAATGAGGAAAACTAGTTAGACAATTTCTTATGGTCGCTAATTCTTAGTGATGCAGCAACTATTCACATGTCCCACTCTCCTGCAGTATAATGAGCTCGTGGACAAGGTGACCAGCTCAGAGACCAAGGTGACTGAGATGGAGACAACGGTGGAGGACCTGCAGTGGGACATTGAGAAACTGCGCAATAGGGAACAAAAGCTTAACAAACACCTAGCAGAGGCCATGGAGCAGGTGTGTTGTTTAATGGCCCCTTGCAACTTTTGCATCAGCCCCCCCCCCCTTTTTTTTTTCTTTCTTTCTTTTTATAGTGTGCATATTTATTTTTAAATCTTTCCACTAGGTGTGGGCTCTGTCGTTTTTCCTCTAATACATGAGTTGACATTGATAAGGCTGTAAGCATCAATGCATGTCAAAACAGCTGCTTCTACTGATGCACAGCCCAAAGGTGGGCTGTGCATCAGTAGAAGCACAGCAGTTTTCTGATCATGAAAATTGGATGTCAGAAGAATTACAAAGTAGAGTTGTATGCTTTTGTTCATAAGTACAGACAAACACAATCTGCTTTAATTAGCCAAATGTATTCTTTTGAGTCTTTGTTGAACACATTAGTTACATATTTTCATGATAGTGCAAATTGGAATTAGTTTATCGTTGCTGGTTTATAGTCCATGCTTCCTTACAGAGCTGCTTCAGGTCTGGCATATTCTTAGAAAGTCTGGTGTGCACTTGAGGTGGATTGGATTAAGATCTAAGTTCTGAGTGGTTGTTTTGAAAGGCAGATTGCCCTTTTTTGTAGTAAGCTTTACTTTGAAGTTTGACAAATGTATCCTGCTGGATCATCTAACACCACAGATTTTGTTTCTCTCTGTAGGCTGATTGCAGGTCTAATTTGTGAGTTTCCATCTCTATGCAAATCATCAGTTTTTAGTTAGAAAGCACAGGAACCTGCTGAAGTCACCTCAGCAGATGTTTCTTCTGAAGTACAAACTAAATATTTCTGCTTTTGTGAGTTAAAGTGGCTCTAACCCCAAACTTCCAATCTTGCTTCATGGATTTGATCTCAAGCCCGGGTCGGCAAGATTTGTTTTTCTTTTTCCTTTTTCCTTTTAAATGTACACTATAAGACTTTGATGCAAACTATGTGGATATGCACACAAGTGTTATTAGTTAAAATAGATTGTTTGTCTATAACTGCATGTGCAGATGTGACACATTTTTTAAATGCACACAATAAGAATCATTTACTTTACGTTGTTACTTCCTGACACATTTTCTGTGTTTTCTGTCTGCAGCTAAAGTCAGGATACAGCAGCACTGGCAGCTCAGGTGGGCTGGCTGGAGGCCAGATTACACTGAATATTCAAAAGGTTAGATGAAAGTACATGTTTAAATCTTTACTTAGTGTTGTGTAACACATTTTTATATGCAACTTGCCCCCAAAAGTCCACATTTCTTTATCAATGTGGTGCTCTTTTTTCTTTTTTTTAATAGTTTGAGAGTCTCAATGCAGAGCTGGAGCACAACCAGGAGCTGGCAAATAGCCGCATGGCAGAATTGGAGAAACTACAGGTGGAGCTCCAGGAGGCTGTGAGGGAGAGTGAGAAGCTCAAGGTAAATGTATTTGAATCTGCATACCTGTGAGACAGGAGGCTAATTTAATTTTCCTTCTTTATTTGAATGATCTTCATGGTTTAGCCCTGCGTGTCATCTCACTCCACATCTGGGCTTTTCAGATGGACCTGCGTAATATTCCAGAGGAGGTTGTGAAGGAAACGTTGGAGTACAAATGTCTGCAGTCTCAGTTCTCCCTCCTGTACAACGAGTCTCTAGGAGTGAAAACCCAGCTGGATGAGGCACGGGCTCTCCTGCTCACTGCGAAGAACGCCCATCTCCGACAGATTGAGCACATGGAGGTGACTCTCAGAGCTTTTCTTTGTGTGTTTGTGTCAACATTAATATGATTTATGATTCAGAGAAAGGATGACACTCCGGAGCAGCTCCTTCAAGCCTAAGCTTGCAGTGCACTGGCAGAAAGTCAGTTTGTTGTGTATTGTTTTTTTTACAGTTTAAACTTGTATGTGTTGTTATTAGTGCTGTCAGCGTTAATCTCGTTAAAATGACGTTAACCATAACTGCATTGATGCGGCAAATCTCCGTTAACGAGGTAACCGCGCTGACGCCGTGCAGCCCCACGCACGGGGCGATCCGCGGTAACTCGTTAACAGAGATTTGCCGCGTTAATGCAGTTAAGGTGTTAACGTCACTTAAACGAGATTAACGCTGACAGCACTAGTTGTTATTAATGCTCAGAAACATGGAGAATAATGTCTCATTGTTTTTAACCTTTCAGAGTGATGAGCTGTCTCTTCAGAAGAAGCTGCGGACTGAGGTCATCCAGCTGGAGGATACTCTGGCCCAGGTGCGCAAAGAATATGAGATGCTGCGTATTGAATTTGAGCAGAACCTGGCAGCCAACGAGCAAGCAGGTACCTTTTCAAAACACTCTCACACTTCAGTCTGGGAGATTGTTTTGCGTGTGTATTCGTCTGCCGAGAATGAAACTGTATTTGTTATATTTTTTTAATGTGCTTCAAAGCTCAGTAGAAGAATCCACTCAAGTGGATATTAAGGAAGATATCAGTCAGCAAACTAATCCTCTCTCAGCTCTGCAGAGAATATTGCATATCATCCGTATCAAGGTGTCAGTTCTGTGTGATTAAACTCATCATTTACAGCTTCATGATGCTAGCTGAGAGTGCTGAATGAGTCAAACTCAAAAACACCCACTGACTGTCGGGCTTTCATCTTTTTCTCAGGACCAATCAACAGGGAGATGCGACACTTGATCAGCAGCCTCCAGAACCACAACCTGCAGTTGAAAGGCGACGTGCAGCGCTACAAGAGGAAATTGCGGGAAACGCAGCTGGAGATCAACAAGGTAGGTTGCGTCATTTACTAACATGCACTTACATTATCTAATTGAGGTGTCTGTTCTGAGGTGTCTGATGATGATTCTCAGTAAAACCGTTGTGCCATCAACAGTTACGCTGTCAGAGTGGTGACACTGGAGTTCTGATTTTGGAGGAGACGACGAGCGACAGCATTGACGTGAAAAAGGAGGAGGATGACGACCAGGAGGAAGAAGAGGAGAGGAGGAGGGAGCTGGAGAGACAGCGAGCCCGAGAGAGGGAGCGGGAGAGGGAGAGGGAGGCCGAGCGAGAACGAGAGAGGGAGCGGGAGAGAGAGAGGCAGCGCAGCGACGAGCTGAAGAGGAAAGACTCAGACACACTGAAGATGCTCAGAGTAGAACTCAAGTACACTGCCCTCTATTTAACTCCACATTCATATGTAGTAACTAAATGCAATAAACACACATTTCCTAAAATGTTGTTACTCTCATGATGAATATTTTTAAATTATCTTTATTATAAAACAAATAGGAAGTCATGCAGATTGCAGGAAGTCTAGTCTTAGTGTTACTCTAAGAACTGCAAAGTCTGCCAGTGTTTTGTTATCATAATTAGAAGCACGCTGCTAATTAAAATGCCATGACTGTTTATTTTAATGTAATCACTAACCAATCAGGAAAGCCCAAGAGTCCCAGAAAGAGATGAAGCTTCTGCTGGACATGTATAAGTCAGCGCCAAAGGAGCAAAGAGATAAAGTGCAGCTGATGGCGGCCGAACGCAAATCTAAAGCTGAGGTTTGTTTTGTTTTTCTTTCCGCTTGTACTCTTTCACTTACTTTTTAGAGCATCTGGTAGGTCAGATATTTAACAAAACAAAGTAAACTCCTGTCTCCTATGGTCCAGGTGGATGAGCTGAGGATGCGAGTACGAGAGCTCGAGGAGAGGGAGAGGAAGGAGAGCAAAAAACTGGCTGATGAAGACGCCCTCAGGAAAATACGAGTGGCAGAAGAGACCATTGAGCACCTGCAGAAGAAACTCGCTGCCACTAAACAGGTGCGTGTGTAGTGCAGTGGTAATCTTCTCAGAGCACTTCACCTTAACCTTTGTTTTTACCTCCCCATTATTTTTCTTTTACTTTCCAAATTGTAAAAAGTTAATAACGGCAAAACGTGATGCCTAAGAAGCTCGTCCTAAGCTCTTTGTCTTCCATGTTAAGAGTTTTGTATCTAATAAAATATTTGAACCATAAGCTTTATAAAAATGCCATATTGAAGCTTTTGGGGATTCCACCGGTGTTGAATATAAACAATCAGCGGTGTTAAGATTGAAAGTAGTGCAGTGAGTATTGCATTTGCCTAAGAAAGGAGTTCTACTAATCTTAGACGATCAAAGAGGAACTGAAAGCTTGCGCTGTGGCCTGGGTCTGATCAGCTGAGTATGCTAATGCTAACTTGCAGGTAATGTTTTGAGCTGTCACGATTATTGTTACTGGCACCATCCCTTTGATAATCCATGCGCTCAAATTTGAATTTCTTTTGCGATTTTTACTTTTTTATTTTTTGCCCTTTTTCAGTAGGCACTCCCAATTTCAGTGTTAGGACATCCATGTCTAGTGGCACTTAAAAGCATTTGTCTTTGCTGGAGCACCAACAGCTCTCTTAACACCTGAAATGCTGAAATGTCAGCACATTGTCTATAGTTGTCTGTTTTTACCTGGTTCACTGGAGACAGGGCAAAGTGTTTTCACTGGGATATAAACTGCAGATTTTGTACTAGAAAGCTGGCGGGTTAAAGTTCTCAAATGGTAAAAATTTCTAATGAAACGAAGATAAAAAGTTTTTCTTTTTTTAGCACTGTCATTTCTCTCTTTCTTCCTCTTCATCGTAAATGTGCAAAGGTTGTCTTGCGCAATACAGTCTAAATTTGTTGTTCATTTTGCATAACATAAGCTTATGTCATGATTAGTCTGTCCATATTTCACAAGAATTGTTACTCTTAGTGTTGGTCAGATTTTAATGAAACTTGCACACATTGATCACCTTCACTCTAATTTTACTAACGGTCAGGATCAGGGTCATATTTGTTGTTTTTGGCAAAACCTCCATGCACACTGCTTACAACTTCATCAGATTCTCACTGGATGTTGACTGAACCGAACATTAAATTCTCGATGTTGATACATTTTGCATGCACATATTGATAAAGACAAAATTTCCTGAAATAGCTTGAAAGATCACTTTGCCACGCATGGTACATAACACTAGTGTCCTGTGTGGTATGGTGATGATCATGACCTGCTGGCTGACTCCCATGATGTTTTGTGCCTTCCTATCGCCATTGTGTTAACATAAGTAGTATGGTCAGCGCTTGTGCATGTGCATGCTTTGTGTGGCTATGGTTACTAATGATCATGTGGTCATCAGACTCCTGAACTTCAATGCTTTAATAGAGCAAGGTTATTGTGTCCTGGATATGGCTGTTTGTGCAATACAGTCTTATCACTTTCTTTTTGTACTCGACACTTTATACTAACCGGTGAATTGTGAGCCAGGTGAGCTGCTATGCCACTGATGTTCTGGTTACTTTGAAAAGCAACTTAAACTTTATGCTATCTAGCAGAAATGTATTCAGCCTTTTGTCTCGCAGGAACACTGTGCCACGATGGTTCTGACAGTTTAAGGGGAACAGTTTTAGGCCAGAGAGTGAGAATTCATTTTGGGTGGGGACCTATTTTTTTTTTCGGTTGAGCCAATGTGATAAATTTTCAGTATGCAAAGCACTCTGAGCTCACTCACTTGGCTGTGCTGTCATGCAAATGTTGAAACACTTAAGGAATTTCATTTGTAAGAAAATGCAGAAAATAAGAGGGCAGATACTCATGACATTCAAATCTTTATCTGCCTTCGGTTAAACGCTGTTCAAGTCATGTCACTGTTATTCTGTACGGATGGTGGATACACCCATATTAGATAATGGGATGCTTTTTTTTTTCTTGTCATGATATTAATTTTGCTGTGAGTAGGAGAGGTTTATGAATAAATGTTAATCACTATCTTCACCTATGTCAGCCAAGAAATGGTGAATTCTGGTGCAAATAACTGAACATTAAGAAAACAGATGTTGAGCTCTGATGGTCTGTATGTCCTCATGCTTGGGAGGTCTTGCAGAACATAATTAACAGGAGGTAAAACACAGCCTGCAGTGAAATATTTATTCAGCTTTTCACTTTTGCCTTAATATCTGGTATAAAGTTAAAGCGCAGCAACTAAAACTCCAGTGGTGTCAGATGTGTTTGATTTGTTCCCCTCGGTCCTCGGCTGCCAAAACTATCCAATAAACAGGCTACTTATGAGTTCATCTGACTTTTGTTTATAGGCCCTAGCTGGTTCATAAAAAAAAACAGCTTGAACCAAAATTTACAAATAAAGCAAAGCTAATTTTTTTAGCTAAAAACAAACCAGGTGTGTCTGTATCGAGACGTCCGCAGTCTTGAATAGTAGGGTGGGAATCTTTGGCAGTATCTTGATTCAATTCAGAACTGACTGACTCATTAAAAAGAGAGGGAGAGTGGCACAAAATCGTGGCTCTTAGTCCAGTGTACTGTGTCAAACTTCTGCTTTTTGCCCACTGAGCTGCGAACACCACCTACATGAAAATTCAGCTAATTGATGTGCATCATAGTCTCAAGAGAAGAGGCAGAGAATTGTGTACGAGTATAAGGCTTTTTCCCCCCTTTATTTTTTGATGCATAACTTATGCATTTAACTAAATGCTTCTCTTTTGTCAGTAGTGTTGAACAGCTGTTGAGCAGCACTGCTAATGCTGGGGAAAAGCCATCTTTATCCCAGAAACAACTTTGTTTTAGTGCTGGAGCTTGTCATAGACTAATGTTAGTAAAAGCTTTATGAAACGATTTGTTCTCTAGAGTATATTATACAATCATAAAATCAAAATACAGCCTAACAACTGCTTTTAGTGAAAATTAATAAGGCGACAAGGGAAGCATTTCCGAGCTGTATACCAGGGGCTGTCAAAAACGAGGCCCGGGGGCCAGAATCTGCCCGGCAAAGACTCCAATCCAGCCCCTGGAAGGTATTGGAAAATGCATTTTTGAAATTTTAACTGTGTTTTCTTAAGTTTTACAGCTTTTCCTATTAATTAAGACCTACCCTCAGCCATTCATACAGTAGCAACGTAGTAACAGATAAACAGCTAAAAGACAGAAAGGGTTCTGTTTTTCACCATCTATAGAAATTGCACTTTTTCTTATATTAAGACATCTCATAGGTTAATTGTGTAGGTAAATGTCTTTACACTGACAGAAAGTGGAGTTTGATTCATTCGACTTCAGATCAAAACGGGTTCTGTGTGGCAGACCATGTAAAATGAGTTGGATATCCAAATTCTGTGTTAGTTTGATACCATGAACTAGTGATGGCTGACTATAAGTTTAATGTAAGATAGGATGGCATCCCCAAATGAAAAGAAAGTTGCTCATTCTTGATGGCACAATGATCAAGGATGCACAGGTTTTCAGAACTGGGGAAAAAAAAAAGAAAAGCGTCTTTGTTTGTGTCTTTGAGTCGTAAGAGAGTAGTTTGGAAAATTAAATCCTTGTGATTCTTTTACAATTATTTAGAAGTGGTACTGTTGGAGGTCAAACCTGCGTGTCCTCGTCACATTCTTATCTTAAAGACTGAAAACTGCTGTTGAAATTGAGCCCCGCCTGTTTCATAAACTGGAGGGCAGAAGCAGCACAGCTGACTGTCACTCTTTTCACTGTTTTTAATATCTGACGCACGTGTTTTTCAGGAGGAGGAAGCCCTGTTGAGTGAGATGGATGTAACAGGCCAGGCCTTTGAAGACATGCAGGAGCAGAACAGCCGGCTGTTGCAGCAGTTGCGCGAGAAGGACGATGCCAATTTTAAGCTGATGAGCGAGCGAATTAAATCTAACCAGATCTACAAGCTGCTGAAAGAGGAGAAGGAGGAGCTGGCTGACCAAGTTCTTGCATTCAAAACCCAGGTGAGGTGCAACTTTAACCTGACAAGGCAGCACTTGTGGGTTTAAAAAAAATTAAATAAAATTATGTGTCGGGGCAGTGAAGCACTCGCTGGCTACTTTTTGCTTGCTCTTTTAGGTGGATGCCCAGCTGCTGGTTGTGCAGAAATTGGAAGAAAAAGAGGGAGTCCTACAGAGCACCCTGGCAGCTCTGGAAAAGGAACTGGCTGTCAGAACACAAGCACTAGAGCTGAACAAGAGGAAGGTGAGGAGGGCCATCAATCATAAGGATGTTTTATATAGAGAATCCACTTTAGAAGACCCCTGTTTATGTTGACCCAAAACAAGCCAGTGTAATCCCTCCACAGGGTCTGTTTTTTACCTAACACTGGTGCTGTAGGCCAGAAGCACAGGCTCTGATGCTACACTGTCCAAATATTTGAGACTTCGTCATCTCATTGTCATTTAAGCATGTAAAAAGTTCAAATATTAGACCCAGAATTTGTCCCTGTGGCCACATTTGCTTTCTTTTTTTTTTTTTTTAAGTAGTTTTGGTTTCAATGTTTCTGGTAATTGATGGGAAGCACTGCAGACACTGAGACAAAGTTATTGAGATCATCTTGTCGCATATAAGGTTTTTTTTTTTGCCCACAAATAAGAACAATCGCCAATAACATTAAAATGGGTCCGAAAACACAATAAAGGGACTGCTTACGTAATAGAACAGAGTTGAAGAATAGCCTAAAAACTCATAATGCTCACCGTACCACCGCCACATTACATCTGAAAGTTGTCATCGTTAGGTGTTTTTATTGAGTGCGCCTGTTTCCTTCCTCGCTGCAGGCAGTGGAGGCCGCACAGCTGGCAGAGGACCTGAAGGTGCAGCTGGAGCACACGCAGGCCAAGCTGAAGGAGATCCAAGTCTCTGTGGCTGAGAACCGCACTGCCCGGGAGAGGGAGAGCAGCAACCTGAAGCGAGCACAGGTATGTTTGCACTGCGAGTGTCACTCCAAACCTAAAGCTCTGATTGGAGGATGCAGGTCTAACATCTCTGGGATTCTGTCCTTACAGGAGGATCTGTCCAGGCTCAGAAGGAAGCTGGAGAAACAAAAGAAGGTGGAGATGTACTCGGATGCAGACGAGATTCTGCAGGAGGAGATCAATCAGTACAAGGTGAGAAAGAGGAGGCTGTGTGCAGAGAACACAAACACACCAATAGCTCCCAGGCACAATCTGAAGTTAGATAGCTACATAAAACATAACTGTCTAGTAAAATTAATGCAAATGCTCCGGCTTTGGAATTTGCTTTACTGGCTGTGTTTCAGTTGTAAGCATGGGCCATTCAGTGATTTGTCTGTGCTTCGGGGACATGAAACTTGTTTGTTATACCCTTTAGTATTAGTTATATTACTCAGGAAATTTAGGTAATGACTGAGCTCGCATATGGCCCATACACATGTGTGTTTGTCTGTCTTCAGGCCAAGCTGCGTTGCCCCTGTTGTAACACCCGAGACAAGGAGACGGTGCTCACCAAGTGTTTCCACGTTTTCTGCTACGAATGTCTGAAGATGCGTTACGACACCCGACAGAGGAAGTGCCCCAAGTGCAACTGTGCATTCGGAGCCAACGACTTCCACCGCATCTACATCACTTAAGTCACTCTGGAAGAAGAAGAAGAAAACGAGGCGTGACTACAGAAAATAGTAGACAGAACCAAAGGAGAGAAATAAATAGAAAAATGATAAAGGAACTGGAGATTTATTCAAAGAGGCAGACATTTTTGGGATCACAGATGAGTGTGTCCCCTGTTTTTAATCTCTTTGGAAGGACTTGTTTTAATCCATCTTGGTTATTTTTTTTCATTAAGTTGGTGACCAAACAGAAAAGCCCTTTTCAGACATTAAATGCATGACATCCTGTCAGTCAAACACGGGTCATTTTTAATGCTCCTAACGGCTTTACAGTGACGCAGAGAGCCACGGTACGCTCCACAATTCCCTAATGTTTAGTTGTCTTACCCGCTGTCACTGAGAGCAGAGTCTCTGAGTCAGCACGCGCTGCAGCAAATGATAACAAAATCCTCCCACCCCTATCACGCCGGCTCCGAGAGCAATCACTCTTCTGAATTGGGAATTGGGGGAAAAGCATCATGGAGGAGTGTTTTTAATCTTATTTTAAATGGAAAAAAACAGTTCTTAAGCACATGCTGTTGGTGTCAAAAGCATTGCAGTGAGCTGCGCAACTTGCAATGTAAATTCATAAGACTTTAGTGAGTGATCAAGGTTGCTAGGTCCAAATTAGTGAGATTGCTGCTGTGAAAATGTGATCAGGGTGCTCAGTCTGACTCAAAGCGGGCCGGCTCATGAGTGCATGTCTGAAAAGGGTTTTAGTGACACATCGGACTGAGAGTGTTTGTTTTGTAGTTAATAAACAGTTTTTTTTTCATGCACAGTGATTTTTCTCTTACAAGTTGAGCTGCTCGGCACTGTTCTCCTGTCTTTGTTCTTTACTGTGTTAAAATGGTCTCTTTTTCACATACCGGGCCCACTTTTGCAGTCTCTCTCTCTCTCTCTTTTATCTTTTAATGTATCGTTTTAAAAACTTGGAACTGCAGTGAACTGTGTTCGATCATCTTGAAATATTGCTTTGAATTGTTTAAGTCCTGCTGGTATTTTGGAGGTCCCATAAAGTCATTGAAGCTGAAGTTTAAACTCACAAATTAAAAGAAGTCGTTCTTTACAGCCCCCAGGCTCGCATGGTTACAACTAAATATGTTTCTAATATATAAAGCAAAACAGCCAGAGCTGCCTTACGTCTTTAGTTATGCTATAGTATTAACAATGCCTGAGAGACATCAGCTAGTTTGGCTCCCACTCAGCACATGCAGGAGTGTTTGGATCACCTTGGGCAAGGTCCTCTGTGTGTGTTCATCCTGTTGCCATGGTTCCTGCCTGAGAGTTTGACACAACATCTGCAGCTTATAGTGCCTCATTACCGATGAAATCACTGCAGTGGAAAGTCAGCTCATATGGGTGTCCTTAGTGGGCTGTGCTGCTCCAGGTCCTCTTTAGACCGCTTTCCTAAAGGTTAGCCGTGACAGTCAAGTAGAAAAACATCTGTGCAACAACATGCGTCGAACATAATTGAGCCAATGAAAACGACTTTTTTTCCCCTCGCTCTCTGATCTGATGATGTGAGCTATTTAGTGGGAGATTGGTTAGCGTCTGTTTGACGTTAGCTTGTGTGGGAAAGGCAGTTTGCACCATGTTACAAACACATAAAAAACTTCCAGGCTGCATAGAAGAAGAGTGAATATGTGAAAAAAGAGGCTTTATAGGGCATTTGGGAAGTGTTATCCCAGCCTTTCCTGAGATTTGGCTCTAACTGCGCCAAAATAATTAGATACTTGAATACCTGGGCACTGGCTGCTTGAGTTCATATGGATATATACATATGGATGCCATGAATAAATCAGCAGACTTGTGTATGTCCGTGTGCATCAACCGATGTGGTTTTTATTATTAATATATGAGATAATGCTGTGACGGAGGCCAGCCTGATGGCTCTCCGAGCGTGCGTCCACTGGCTTTGTTATTGCATATTTGTGCTCCAGCAGCAGCAGCAGGCTACACCCAGCTCCAGGCATTAATAACAGGGACTCTTCCTATTCAAACGCAGTCTCCAGACCGTCACAGAGCTGTTGTGTTTCAGCAGAGGCCTGAAGAGTGGACACAGATAAACCTCATCTTACTTGAAGTTTAAGCAGAATTTCCAAATGTCTTTAAAAACATAGATGTTTTTCTTTTTTTTTCTTCTACTGAGTGTCATCTGTTTTTGCCTCGGTTGCTGTTTCCCCACTTTTTCTGTGTATGGGACCCAGACTCATGCCAGAGAGTTGTGTTTTTTGGCAGGGAGGACGGGGTGACGTCGACAGGCGTGGTAATAACAATGAGAACACTATTAAGTCCAGACTACGCGGGGTCTCGGAGAAAGAGAGAGAAGGAGAGGAAAAAAATGTGGGGTGTGCCCTTAAAATATTAAATTTATGTATTGAAACTCTCATACCTGAGGTGGTAAAAAACTTTCACTCGAACTGAAACAAATGCGACCACACTTTATGGCATTGGAGTTTCCTGTGAGTCGGGGAGTGCGCACAGAGAATCCGAGCAGTACAGTACATAGGAAATGACTCATAGGAGTGGAGCTGTTAGCGTGGGTGTGTGCGCGCTATTAAAACAAGGCGCAGACTCCTCCGTATGACTCACTCTGATGCTCGCTTTTCCATGCTGAAAACCAGCACGGACTGTTAATCAGATGAACTTTCGGGAATTGTGTAGCCGACAGCGAGCAGCTTTCCCTCCGCAGATATCATGGCTTTAAACGCTCTTTGCGCGCTCTGCGGACTTATTATTGCGGCGGTGACCACTTTCCATGGTGTGAGCGCGCAGAAAAGTAAGTAAAATACGCTTTTTGTCCACCCTCACATTTTTTGGGAAAACAACCTTTACTAAAAGAAAGAAAAAGCAGGGGAATACCTCGTGTGCGTTAAATGTTCCCATTTTTTATTCTTATTCCTAAATTTTGATTCATAAGTGCTGGCGTGTTTTGCGTGAACACTGGTCAGAGCCTGGTGGTCTGCTCTGCTTATAACGGAGTCAGATAGTGGGGTCTGCTTACAGAGCCGCTTCCTTTACCAGCTGCATTGCTCACCGGTTCCGCATTCCGATCGCCTTATTTCACCTCATCCATCCGAGCCTCTCGGTGAGAAGGACAAGCCACATGGAAATGCTCTACCGCCTGTGTCCATTTTGGACAAAGACACATTTATAGGGCCTCGAAAAAAACAAAACCCAAAACAACAGAAAACCCCAGCTTTTTAACTTTGTTTCCACAACGCTCTGAAGTTTTTAAGTCTTAATCCCAGCGGAGAACACCAGGCGCAGAGTGCACCAAGAACATAAAACTCTGAATAATTAAATGGGTTAGGGCCATTTCCTCAGGCATTAAAGTGCCAAATGCGTTTTCAAAGAACTAACAGCAAACCCTGTGCTTTAATCTTGATTCTATCTGTGGGAAATCTCCTCTACATCTGGACATCAGCTGTTGATCCACCCACCCCTTCCAGTTCATGACAAAATACAACACCCCCACACCCCAAAACACACTTTGTCAGACTAGGTGTTGAGACTTGCCAAGGTCTCTTAGTCAAAAAAACAGAAAAAGAAAAAGGACAAAAAAAACTTGACATTTTGTTTCTTTTCTCCCACTCCCCTCTGATTAGACACTTTACCACAAGAAACACCTGTGGTAATAAAGAGATGTAGAAATGAATGATTCAGCTCCTTAACCTTTTAGCTTAATGCTTGAAGTGTTATCAGTCCCATCAAATTTCAGGTTACAGAGGTCACCCAGCAGTCAGGCTTCAGTTCCTTCCAGTTACCTTTTGAACTCTTGTGCCGGAGTCCAGCTGCATGATGTAGTGCTGAAATCATGAGGAGAAATGCTTTACAAGGACTGTGACACATTTTTTTTTACTGTGACCAGGGCTATAAAATGAGTCAGTCAAACCCTGGAGGGAGACTGGCTGTGGAGGACGGAGAGTCTCTGAGGGCCTGAGCATGTGGCTGTAATATAACCAGAGAGTCAAAGTCAAAGGAGGTCAAAATGTTTCAAACATGAGTGTATGAGCAGGTGGCTTTTGGCTACAGATGGTCTAACAATGACCTGTACTCAAAAAACTCATACATCGGCATACTCATGCTGGTCTCAGAGTTAACTCTGGATTTCTTCAAGCTATGACTGGTGAGACAAATGAAGTGAATGTAAAATGTTTCCCAAGTAAGGTTCAGTTTGGACTGGTGGATTTGGCCCAGTGCTCTCCACATCCCGCACCAGAGAAACATTTGTCTTCTTTAATACTTAGCTGTCATTAATCAGCAGCATAGATGTGACAGCTTTTTAGCCCAGAGTTCCTCCTTCATTTCTCATTTGTTAGCTTTTTATACTTTGTGTAACCTTCATTCTTTCTAATGGCCAGTAGGGGGCGACTCATGTGGTTAGAAAAGCAGAGAAAATGACCATACCTCTTACTTCATTTAATACCTCAACACCATGTTTCTGATGTGTTTATTGTCCGATTTGCTAGTTTCAACTTATGTGTAATACAACCTGATGTTCATTTTGTAAACTATGGTTGCCATTAAAAATAAAACTGACACCAAAACCGTGGATGCGTCACTGTGAGGCTCGCTTATGAATTTAAGCTGCTATGGTATGAATATGCATATGATGGCATCTTTATTTCAAAAAATTAAGATGTTGAGTCTGAAATACTAAACTTGAGACTTTATGAGTCACAAATCCCCGTCAGTGATGTCACAGTGGCTGTGTCCATCTTTTACCTACAGGCTATGGTCAGGGCCCTTGCATTTGACCCCTTAAGCACAGATTTTCAATGTGCAAGCTCTGATAGCCTTCAACAGATGTCCCTCTGTCTTTTGTCCTGTCTCCATGATGGAGACAGCTGCATCTCCCTGAGCCTGGTTCTGCTGGAGGTTTATTCCTGTTAAAATTGAGTTTTTCCTTCCCACTGTTGCCAAGTGCTTGCTCATACAGGGTTCTGTATTATTGTTTATTGTTACTTTACAACATAAAGCAGCTTGAGGCAACTGTTGCTGTGATTTTGAGCTATATAAATAAAGTTGAACTGAACTGAATTAACTCATCATCTGAAAACAGATGTCCAGAGACTGAAGCCGAATGTTCCCTGCTGGTGTCGTCATTGTTGAGTGATTCGTCACCATAGCTAGTTTGTCTTCCAACCTGTGGTTAGAATTGTGAAACAATGTATTTTAACTCAAACCATGACCTTTTCATAAGCCTAGCAAAGTCGGTTTGATGTGTAAACCCGACCACATGGCAAATGACAAAAGCAAAAAAAACAACAACCATCAAAAAATAGCATTCCCAGAATGGAGGGCAAGACCTGTCTCCTGGGTGGAAGTCCTCCAGCCGGCTTCAGCCTCTTCATGCAGAATTTCTTTTGTTTTGTTTTCAATATCTTTTCAGCCAAGAAGGTGCTGCTCGAGCACTACCCCTGAATGTTGGAAAAAATGTTGAAACCAAGCATCAGTAATGTGACAAGTTATTAGGTAGCAAGCTCTGGTTTGACTTGAAGTGCATCCTAAATACTAAGAATATTTTAATGTCACGCTTCCAGTTTGCTATGACGACTTCTGGTAAAATATTTATGAAGAAAAAAGAAAAAAAAAAAAGACACCTTTGAGGCAAAGCCAAGATAAGCCTAACAATGTCACTGTGACATTATTAGGGCTGAACCACCGATACCACGCTTTTGTTTCAAAGCCTGTGAATCACTCCTCTTCAACTAGAGTGAATTATCACTTCAAGAGTCTTTATTATGTAAATTGTTTGATGCTCGTTAGATTGACACATTATTAAATGTGGGATCTATTTTACTTCATTTGCTGCAACTTTGTTTCACATTTTGCTGATAATACTTTTATATTACTATTTAAGTCAGGCTTTTGAACCACAGAGTAGGTCTTGTGATCAGGAATAAAGGATGTGAATACTTCAGCCATAGCACAGTAAAGAGATTTACTTCATATTGGTATTCATAACTTCTTTGTTTCATTTTTCTCCAAGCCTGCCTGATCTGGTGTAGTTTCTACTTTCGCCTTTGTCTGCCCAGCACTGATGAGGCGGCTCATCATCTCCTGAGGTCGGTGTAGCAATATATTTGTTACATGGTACTGCCGCAGTTTCCCACGCCTTCATTTCCCTACTTTGATATGCGTCAGGTTCACCTCTGTGAGTTTTGCTATTGCTCTCAGCGGTGGTTAAAGCCAGCAGTTTAAAGGCAAATGTTACCACAAATCATGGCGCAGCTGGTTTCTTGTTAAAATTGTTAAGCATAAAAGACGTTTGCTTTCTTAAAATTCTATGCAAATGCGTGTGTGATGCATTTGATGAGGAATGATTATCATCATTTATCAAGTATCTCTGGGCGGTTTCCTTGTTATTATCTGTAATGCTGTCGTGTCTGGTATTGTTTGACCTTATTAGGTTGACTTTGAGTTGTAATATTGTTTTTGCAGAGATTGTACTTCATGCATGTCTTCAGGGCATATGTGTTTCTTAACCAAATGCAGGATGTTGAAGCTGCAGAGAAAACCGCACGCTATTAAAACAAGAAAACGGCCTCTGCTCTCAGCCTGTCTCACATCTTTAGCCTTGTCCTTTCCTTATCATCTAGGAAGTGCACGGCTTTAATTGTCCGCCTGGCTGGCTGCCAGAATAAAGAAACGAAACTGTCCATTGTGGCTGCAGAGGTAGACGTTTTCTGTCTGGGCTGAACCAAACTGCCACTTCTTTTTCTCACAGATGCAAATTTATTCTCTGGAAGTCACACATATACGCGCATAAGACAATTCGACGGAAGCACTCTGTGAAAGCACATCCTGCTCTTCACACACATGGCCCGAATGTTCACGCACGCCAAACCGACTACTTGTCTGTCGTGCAGATGAGGTGCACCGACAGATTCTCCTTCCTCGTTTCACTTTATGAGAAGAGAAATCATTTGATGTCCTGTTCAGGTCACATGTTTTTACTGCACTGGGTAAATGGAAACCCAATTTCTCCTTCAAACCACCTGGTTTATTTGGTTACCTTCTAAGATTGCAGTGTAAGGTTTGAGATAATGACTGGAAATGAAATGTCATGACTAACCTGCTTCTCTGTGTGTGCAGGTCAGTGTCGGAGCTCGGAGTTCTGGAGCTCAGACTATGATGGTTGCTTGCCCTGTGAATCATGCAAGCAGTACCCGAAAACCCCGTCCTGCAACACATGTGAGCCACTGAGTCGCATCTGTTAAATCTGTTAAAACATCTGTTAAAACTTGCTTGTCGAGTGTTAGAGCTACCGTGAAAAATTATTTGCCCCCTTCCTGATTTCTTGTCACGCTTACATGTTTCAGATCATCAAACACATTTTAATATTGGACAAAGATGAGCTGAGAAAATACAAAATGCAGTATTTTAGTGAAGGTTTCATTTATTAAAGGGGGAAAAAAAAAAAGCAATCGCAACCAACCTGCCCCTGTGTGAAAAACTAATTGACCTGTCTTGTTAAATCAATAATTAACTGTGATTAAACAAATTTTTGGGAGGATTTGGCTCCATTTCATGAGCCAGACACAGACCTGATTACTGCCAGACCTGCTGAATCAAGAAGTTACTTAAACAGAACCTTTCTGACAAAGTGAAGCAGGCTAAAAGATCTCAAAAAGTAACACATCCTGCAGGATCTAAAGAAACAGCTCAGAAACAAAGTCACCAACATCTATCAGCCTGAAAGAGTTACAAAGACTTTTCTAAGGCTTTGGGACTCCAGTGAACCACAGTGAGAGCCATTATTATCTACAAATGGAGAAAACATGGAACAGCGGCTAACCTACCAAAATTACCCCAAGAGCACATCAATGACTCATCCAGGAGGTCACAAAAGACCCCAGAACAACATCTAAAGATCTGCAGGGCTCACTTGCCTCAGTTAAGGTCAGAGTTCATGATTCAACAATAAGAAAGAGACTGCACATCTTGATGATCCTCAAGACTTTTGAAAAATAATCTGTGGAACTGACGACACAAAAGCTGAAGGTTTGGAAGGTTTGAGTCCCGTTACAGCTGCTGTAAAACATCATACCAACAGTCAAACATGGTGATGGTTATATGATGGGCTGGGGCTGCTTTGCTGCTTTAGGACAACCTGCTGTAATTGATGGAACCATGAATTCTGCTCAGTACCAGAAAATCCAGAAGGAGGATGTCCAGCCATCAGCTTGTGCCCTGAAGCTCAAGCACACTCAAGCTTAAGTCCACCTTTGAATGGCCTGGAGAAAGCAACGCTTTGGAGTGGCCTAATCAAAGTCAGGACTTAAATTAGATCGACATGCTTTGGCATGACCTTAATCAGGCCATTGGTAGTGGACAACCCTCCAGTATGAATTAAAATGATTCCACAAAGTGGGCCAAAATTCCTCCACAGCGACGAGAAGACTCATTGCCAGATAAGGTGGCAGGACCAGTTATTAGGTTTAGGAGGTAAATACCTTTTCACACAGGGCCATGTAGGTTTGGATAGTTTTTCCCTTAATAAATAAAACTAGTTTGCACTTACCCAAAGAATGCCCTCTTCTTCAGCCTGTTAGTAAAGCAATCTGTCATAGAAAAGATGTGAACCAAATTTTCAGTTTCTTGTCATTTATATTGGTGTGTTTTGACATTTATCGCCAACATTTTATTTAAAACCCCCCCAAAGGGCTGCTTTTAGCTGTGTTCAACACATTAGTGTTGGTGTTAAAGTGGAATTCTAATGGTTTTTTTTTAATAGGCAAATCAGTGGATGAGACACCCGACGTCTGGAAACTGGCAGCAATCACCAGCTTCTCAGTACTGGCTGTGGTGCTGGTCAGCGCTGCACTGATCATCGGGGTCATGGTGCATCGACGCAAGTCGCACAAACGGCCTTTACGTGGTAAGATGCAGGACAAAGGTGTTTCCTTTGATGCATTATTTTAGTGTAAAATGAAGGGAAATGAAGTTCACTACTTACAGTTGTTTTCCCGCTGTGTGCTGGGAACGATCTCTAGATTATTTTGATCCTGGAGAGATAAGATAAGATAAGATAAGATAAGATAAGATGACCTTTATTAGTCCCACAGGTGGGAAATTTGTTTTGTTACAGCAAAGTGCAAAGTTATGTAGCAGAAATTAGAAAACACTGGAATGCAATAAAATACAATAAAATAAAATAAAATACTATATACAATAGAATAAAATAGAATAGAATAATATATACAATAGAATAAAATAGAAATACAAATACTATATACAGCTGAGTAGGAAAATACAAAAATACAACTTCGTCAGAAGAAGAATTGCACATATAGCAGTCTTATTGCACATGTGTGGGTTTGTGTGTTTGATCAGCTGCAAAAGTCTTTATTGTGGAGTCTGACAGCAGTGGGGAGGAAAGACCTGCGAAGTCTCTCCGTCCCACACCGTGGGTGCCGCAGTCTCCCACTGAAGGAGCTGCTCAGTGCTGTCAGAGTCTCCTGCATGGGGTGGGAGATGTTGTCCATCAGGGATGACAGCTTAGCCACCATTCTCCTGTCACTCACCACCTCCACTGGGTCCAGAGGGCATCCCAGAACAGAGCTGGCCCTTCTGATCAGCCTGTTCAGTCTCTTCCTGTCCCCAGCAGAGATGCTGTCACCCCAGCAGACCACACCGTAAAAGATGGCTGAGGCCACCACAGAGTCATAGAAGGTCTTCAGGAGTGGGCCCTCCACTCCAAACGACCTGAGTCTCCGCAGCAGGTACAGCCTGCTCTGCCCTTTCCTGTAGAGGGCGTCTGAGTTATGAGTCCAGTCCAGTTTGTTGTTCAGATGAACACCAAGGTACCTGTAGCTGTCCACAGCCTCGATGTCCATACCTTGGATGTTCAGTGGTTGCAGTGGAGGATGCTTGTGCCTGCGGAAGTCTACCACCAGCTCCTTGGTTTTACTGGCATTGATCTGGAGGTAGTTCAGCTGGCACCAGTCCACAAAGTCTTGAGTCAGTCCTCTGTACTCCTTGTCGTCCCCATCAGTGATGAGGCCGACTATTGCAGAGTCATCAGAGAACTTCTGCAGGAAGCACTGGGTGGAGTTGTGGGAGAAGTCTGCAGTGTAGATGGTGAAGAGGAACGGAGCCAGAACCGTTCCCTGTGGGGCCCCCGTACTGCAGACGACCCTGTCCGACACACAGCCCTGAGTCCTCACATACTGTGGTCGGTCGGTGAGGTAGTCCAAAATCCAGGTAGTGAGGTGATGGTCCACTCCTGAGTTCTCCAGCTTGTCTTTCAGAACCGAGGGAAGAATAGTGTTGAAGGCACTGGAGAAATCAAAGAACATGATTCTCACAGTGCTCCCAGCGGTCTCCAGGTGCGCGAGGGAACGATGTAGGAGGTGAATGACGGCATCATCCGCTCCAATGCCAGGTTGGTAGGCAAACTGAAGTGAGTCCAGTGATGAGCTCACAAGGCGCCGAAGCTGAGCCAGGACCAACCGCTCCAGGGTCTTCATCAGGTGGGACGTCAGAGCCACCGGCCTGTAGCTGTTGAGGTCCTTGGGGCATGAAGTCTTTGGCACTGGAACAACACAGGAGGTTTTCCAGAGCTGTGGGACTCTCCCCAGCCTCAGGCTCAGGTTGAAGAGGTGCTTGATCACCCCACACAGTTGGTCCGCGCAGGACCTGACGACCCTTGAGCTGATGCCGTCTGGACCCACTGCCTTCTTGCCATTAATCCTCAGTTCCCTCCTAACCTGGGTGGTTGAGAGAGACAGGCTGGAGCCTTGTGTTGATTGTGTATTGGATGCTGTTGTTGGGGGTGGGGAGGAGTGAGCAGGGTGAATAGAGGAGGTGTGAAGTGTCTGAGGTGTCAGAGGTGGAACAGCAACAGTGGGGGTGGGTGAGTCTGCAGCCGATGTTGGAGACTGCCTCATGGCTGAATCAAATCTGTTGAAGAAATGATTCAGTTCATACATATATATATCTGAAAAAACTGGAGGATGCTTAGGGGGGGGCCAATAGTCTGCTGTGCATTATCTTGTAATTATGAATTAAACTTGGCGCCGTAGTTTCGTAGTTTCCGTCAGCTACTGAGTATCAGTGGTAAGAGCAGCATTTGCACATGCAATTATGATTTCTGGGACGGGGTTAGGTAATCCTCTTAAAAATCGTTTGGCGTCTCTGGTGTAAAGGAGTTCTTGGTAAACGTGAGAACAGTCTGTGCTGTTCCTGTTTTTTTTTTTTTTTTTTGGTGTGAAGACTCTGCAGCTGAGTCACAAAAGGCTCAGGATGTATTTTATTGTATTCAGATTCACCGAGGCCTTTCTAACAGCAGGAAAAGGATAACTAAATTCTTGATGCCCTCTTTGTGTTGTCGCAGCCGTCATAATGTTTTGGAGCGTCAAAAACATTGTTTTAAAATGCTCATTGGTTTTTTATCTTCATTTATTACAGAACCTATCGAAGAAACTGCGGGGCCACTTTATCAAGCTTAAACCACTCAGTAAGTATCACATGACTCTCTCGCTGTGGAAGAAAAAAAAAGGTACATTTTAATAAGGCAGACAGCAGATCTGCCACAGAATATTCTGCGGCTGCTTTAAAGGGGACCTACTATGCTTTTAATTTGCTCTGTATTATGTCGGCCATTTAAACCTCCTGTTTGTGAGGTGCAGCCAATCATAAGAAGGTTGGCTTGAATGTAGAAAGAGCCACAAGTGTTATTTCAGACAGCGTACACGGAGAACTGCGACTCCCTCAATGATAATGTAAAAAATAAAAATCACAGAGTGGGAAACCATAATAATGGGTCCACTTTTTAAAATGTGACTGTAAAGCGAGGTGAACTAAACTGCTGTCACTGCCTCCACAGCCTCATCTTCCTCTGAAAACTGATGTAACAGAACCAAGGAGCCACTGGTTACTAGCCGGGCGGAGGAAACCTCTGAACGGCGAACCGTGTACTCTGACTGCAGGGTATACCTCGACCAGAAATGGACCTTCTTTTTTTTTTTTTTATTTATTAGACTGTTTGGTGAAGAGATAAGCTCAGTTCTCATGCTTGGTGTAGGTCCAGTGGTTAAAACAGGACTTGCAATGAGCAAATCTCACACCTCTGTAGGTATATTAACAGCATTATACTAGTGGTATCATCTTTTAGAACTTGTGTGCCTTCATATTCCACTCCGTTGAGATTTTGATCTGGATCATTGGGGGGGGGTTAGGCAGGTTTGACTGAGAATTAACCGTAAAACTAGAGTCTGCACGCCTGCATTGCGTTGTGCTGTTTTCAGCAGGACTCCAGTGAATGTAACACAGCTACATCCGCCAGCTGGGCCACAGTTTGATCCCCCCTGCTGTTCAGCGGGGTAACACAGGGCCTCTCTGTTGGTCATTTACCACAACAGCCTCTGAAAGATAGATCACATGTGAGTAACACATACTGTTTGGCACATTAAGGCCATATGAATGTAGCTACCTTTTAAAAAATCTTTTTAGGTGAATTGTACTCCAACCTTTGTTCCTGCCAGTACCTGTTCTTGTAGTTGCCTGACGCAGTGAGAACGCTGTTGAGTAAAGGAGCAAACTGTACTCATGCACTGTTACTGGGTCTCCTGAGACCAACACAGACCATTTATTGCAGGTCACTAAAATATTGTCTTGTCTGTTTTTTTTTCTTTTATTTCATTTAGAGTTTAGATGTCATTTTTGCCTAAAACAAACCCTGAATTCACATGACTGTTGCAGCAGCGCTTTGTAACCCAGGATGCTTGAAACACTAGACGTACAGCCCCAAACTGCTAACATGTGAGAATGTTGTGAGGAATGTACTGCAGAGAGGAAAACTAACTACACCTACAGTGTTTTAAACGGAGCTTCAGCAATCACAGCGCTTTTCAGATCTGCAGCAAGGCAAAAAAAAAAAAAAATGGTTGCAACTGCAGTGGTCTGTAATTTTGTTGCCGCTGAAGCCAACACGAACCACAGTGGACAGGGTTGTTGTTTTCAGCTTTTTTTTAAATGTTTTTTTTCTCTTACCAACATTGAACACGATTCTTGTGAATCCTTGTGATAATTTGGCACCGACAATGATTCAGGTCACGGATCTGTCTGCTTGTGGGTGAACTGCTTGCCCTCTGGCAACAAAATTGGGGAACCATTTAACATACATTTTATTGTCTGTTTTTGTTTCTTTTTTTAATTTTTTAAAAGAGGTCTATATTATTTATTTTAGTATGTTGAGCTGTTGTAATGCAACGAGTGTGACAGACAAGCACAGTTTTAAAGGGACACCAGTGAAGATTTTTTCAAAACGTCCACCAGGCCAGCTATTACTGAACAATATCTTAACATTTTCTACTTGTTTCTCTTGCCTTCTAGTTCTTCTTGTATATAATGTAAATGCACTGGCTTTTACTTAATGCAATCTTTATAAACTGCTTTTTGTGTAGCAAATGTATTTTCACAATAAAACTGACAATTTCCATCACTGCTGCAAGTGTTTTTCTTTACTTTATTTATATAGCGCCAAATCACAACAATGGCCGCCTCAAGGAGCTTTATATTGTCAGGTAAAGAGAAAACCCCAACAATCTCATGACCCCCTGTGAGCAAGCACTTTGGCAACAGTGGGGAGGAAAAACTCCCTTTTAACAGGAAGAAACCCGGCAGACCCAGGCTCAGGGAGGGGCGGCCATCGGAAAAATACTTAAACCTTCAGCAGCCCAGTGTAAAAACTTGGACAACAAACACATTTTTTTTCCCAAGTCTTTTAATTTATTTCACCTAAATTTAAATAATTTTCTCATTTTTTCTAAACTAAATTCTAACAAAGAAGTAAAAATCTACGCTTTAGAGTGACAAAATAGTTATATAAATATTAATTAAATACTAAGCAGATATATATTTTAACACTGAAATCCAATAAATGAGAACATGTGGTATATGTTTTTTTATTACACAATAGCTAATCTAGCAGTTTTGTTCTGTTGAAGAAAATGCAAAAAAACAAAAAAAAACATTAAATAAATTTACAGAGATCCAATCATCATCTTCGTTCTAATATATACAGCGCTCTGAAATTAAACACAAACCACAACAGCAGACTGTGATAGTGATCAATGACAGATCAGTGCGAAAGGTTAAGTGCCAAATGAGGTGAGACCGAGAATGTGGTGCAAAAACAAGTCAGTTTAACTCAAGTGTGCATGTATCGTTTGACATCTTACAGGCTACTGTAGCATACAAAAAAAAAAGAAATCTGACAGTGATGTCAGTTAAATCATTACGATTGTTACACAATGACTTTAAAAAAATGTAACAAGATGGCACAAGGCAAGCTGTGATATTAGAATCAGTATACTGAATCCGATGCTGCTCGACTCCATACAACGGTTAAGACAAATGAGACGTGCTCGACTCGTGCACTGAAACAATACTTTCAGCATATTGCTTAAAACGTTACGACCCGCACACTAGCTGAGGTGATTCATCGAGCAGCCGACTTGTCGCTTGTCAACACGGCCCTCCTTAGGCTACAAGTGTCGTCTACACATGTGCAAATATAAATCTGAAAACCACAAACTGCAAACAGACGACCGCAATGAGGAGGAAACTGTCTGCACAAACTAAAAGCCCTAAATCTGATGCTTCATCCGTGCGATTACAGTGTATTCTCTACTGATAAGCTGTATGAGGCATTTATGTAGCAGTCTGTCAGGTAGGCAGGGCGTTCGAGGTATTTCATGCTTTCGTGACCAGTGCCAAACAAAAAGAAAGAAAAAAAAAAACCTGTTAGATCCTGCGTGTCTACTTTTGATAGACGTTTGAGTTGTAAGAAAACAAAGAGAAAAAACAGAACAAAACAGGCACATTACACAACTTGACCAAGAATAATACAAAAAAATAATTGCACATGAACAGTAAATATGAAACCGGTTGCTCACTATAAATAAAGCTCTGGTAAGTTTGTATTTTAATAATTGTGCTTAGTAGAAATGAGGCATTATGGCCGCAGAGAGACAGGCGAAAAAAAGGAAAAATAAAATATCCCTGCAGCAGAGGGATCCAGTCTCATTCATATAAAGTGGTGGGCAATATTTCTGGTATGTCTGGGTCTTCTTGTTACTTTAGAGGGGATGCGTTATACTGCACCAACAGGGGTGGGTGTGGGTGGGGTCACTGAATGGTTTGATGAGGATAAAAATGATGGTGTCAGGAACTTGGGCTATCATGTTGGTTTCTCCTTTAATTTGTTGCCCGTTTCTATAAGCATGGGTACAATGCTAGTGCTGACTGTTTTAATGAAAGTTTAACTAGAACTGAGGAGATCCAGGTCCAAAGATACATTAAATAAATTTACAATTAAATTAAATTTACCATTAAAAAAAGGAAAGGAAGTTTACAGTATAACGATCAGTGAGAGGAGGTTTGTTCACATCAAACTGCTACAATCAATGTACGTTTTAGGCACTGGCACTGAAACGTGACTGATGCTTTTCAAAGATGGGGAAACAAAAACCAACAACCCAAAAACAACTATGCTCAGTTCAGAAACAGATTTTCTAGAATGTATTACACATCAGGTACATTCCTTTTAAAGGTTAACCCTGAGTGCTAACAATAACACACCATCCTTGGCTCGCTCGATCCTGCCTGTTCTGAAAATTAATGAGTAACCAATCGACTGATGAGAAATCCCTCAAAGGCTACATGAGTTTTAGAAGACAGCTTTTACAACATTCAGAAAAAGTTCTTCCTAATAAAATATGCAAATAAAAATAAGAATAAATTAATAAATACATCCATTTTAGCATACGATGTCACTCGGCGTGAATGTGAATATTGAATATTATTAGCAGTACGACTATTTATTTCGTAATATGGTTTCAGTTAATCACTTTGACCTTTAAACACACCCAGAGGTATTTGACTTAAAATTAACCGGCCTGCCCGATATGAGATCCCAAAGGAAGGCGAGCAGTCCCTCAACACTGATGGCAGAGCTAACAAAAAGATTCAGAGTTATATACAGTTTGTATATTTAGTTTCCTAGGGAACTCACAGAGGCACTGAACACAATAGCGAGAGTTATAACAGTACTGTTGTACAAAAATGTGTCATCAGCTTTATGTTCTTACATGAACCTTCTCTGTTCACTTTGGTTGGCTGGTTCATCATTGAGGAATGAGCGAATACTAATGTTTTCATCACCTGCCCCGTTTTAAGGGATCCCGTGTATCCATGGGAAACATTCAGGCCTTATTAAAAGCTGACTGACAATCCCTCTGGAGACGTCCCATTGATGTCACCATCTGTTTTGTTTTTTTTTTTCTTTTGGAGGTAAGACTGGAAGTCAGTGATGAAATGTGCGTATCTTCAAAGGAGCATCTGTTAGAACCAAGGAGCACTTTCTGAAAAAAAAATACTGTTTTACAATTACTGATAGAGGGATAAATAACACAAGCATATGAGGACCATATGTCCTCTTCTTTATATGCTCTTTAGTACTTCTTTAAAGAAAGGACCCCATGTCTAGGTCCATAAATGCATTAGCATCCATGTTAAATGAGGAGTCGAAGGTCTGGGTGTTCTGGTGCATTTTCTGATGGTGCCGCAGGTTGGATTTGCTGGAAAAGCTCTTGTCGCACAGCAGGCAGGCAAAAGGCTTCTCTTTGGTGTGTATCCTTCGGTGACATATGAGCTGAGTGGACACCCGGAACGCCTTCCCACACTCCAGGCACTGGTAGCGCTTTGGCTCTGTGTGAATGCGCCGGTGGTTCTTCAGGGCCATCAGGTTGGTGAACTCCTTCTGGCACACTGAGCAGAAGAAGGAGCCCGTCTTGTGGCTGTTCTTGTGGTTGAGGAGGGAGCCGGCGTGACGGTAAGTACGCCCACAGTGCTCGCAGACGTGGCTCTTCTCCTCTGTCGCAGAAGTGTCGTTGTTCTTTTCTGAATTAGGAATGCTTCCTGGAATATGGGACAAAGGTGGTGGAACTTCACTGTGCATCCCTCCCATTCCCATGGACTGCCTGACTCCTGAGGCCCAGCAGAGGTTGTTATCTATAGCTTCATCCTGGTCTTGTTGGTAGTGGTCCTGAGCCGCATGGTGCATGTTATGGTGCTCCTGATAGCTGGCTGCGTCGGGAAAGCTCTGCTGGCACAAGCTGCAGACCACAACCTGATCCTTTGAGTGCACCTCCATGTGACTCTGCAGGTGGGTGACCAGACAGAAGGTCTTGCCACACTCGGGGCAGCAGTGACGCCTCATCTGGGAGTGTATCTGCAGAGTGACAGGATCGGGAAATGTTTGGAGACACAAGGTGCAGTGGTGGAGGTTTTCGGAGTGTGTCTTTTTATGATTGAGAAGGGAGCCAGCATGGCGATAGGAGCGCCCACACAAGTCACACCTGCAGCAAGAAATAATTACAAATTAAAAAACAACAGGACACTGCAACTCAAAACACGTTAACCAACAGTGAATGATTTATAAAACTATTTGTGACATTATACTTAATGTTCGGTACATTGCAGAATCAAATTAGAATTACTGTCTCATGACTGCATACCTTTATTAACCAGACAAGTTATAGCCTAAGCCCACAGGCAGCAGCTTTTCTATTTTTCACACAAATCCTATGAAGCAAAGTGTTGCAAAAAAGCTCTCAGTGCTCAGCTTTTTTTCCCCCTCTCCCACTGGTCTCACCGTACTTTCAGTCCAAAACTTTTGGAACATCACATCAATCAACCTTAACCTTGATGCACTATCAATCATCCAGGTAAGGAAATCCCCAAAAGTTGATTCTGTTCATTTGGACGTAGCATTTTCAGTGTGAGAAATGTTTTGTCAGTCATCCAAGTGGCTTCTTCAGTCTCAGCTGACTGCAGGTTTCCCCAACCTTTTCAAACAGGACATTTGCATAATGACTGAAATCACCCCCACAGATACAGCAGCTGGGAAGCAGAAGAACATCATATCAAGAAGGCCCTGAGTAAATGTGGTAAGCTACCTAAAGTATGCTCCAGGCGATCCAGGAGAGATCAGCTGCTGCCTAAGCAAACACCCTTAGTGATCCCTTATGTGTCAGGAGTATCGGAACATCTTAGACGCATTTTCTCTAAACACCGCGTCTCTGTGGCTTTCAAATCCCAAAACACGAACAATAGGTCCATCTCAAGGATTGGGTCCCCTGACACAAACAGAATAATGTAGTGTACGCTGTTAAGTGTCAGGAGGATTGCTGTGATTCCTTCATCAGGGAAACCAAGTCAAGGGGGCCATTTATGTGAAAAGGGAAAGACC
This sequence comes from Oreochromis aureus, assembly GCF_013358895.1. Classification (NCBI taxonomy): domain Eukaryota; kingdom Metazoa; phylum Chordata; class Actinopteri; order Cichliformes; family Cichlidae; genus Oreochromis; species Oreochromis aureus. Next base: position 19,840,022 of record NC_052949.1, read on the forward strand.
ATCTCTAAATTGAGGAGGATGCATAAGGGTACATCTTTCACCATCTCACAATGCTGTGATTGCAGTCATTCCCCAACTCTGTGAATGGTACTCATGGCTATTGATGAAAGAGTGTTTCAAAAAAAAAAAAAAAGAAAAAAGAAAAAAAAGAGACTGTCCAGCCTTAACCTTTTGGATATGAACATTCATAAATTTATCATTTTAAACATTTTGTATATTTCTGATCATAATTATTGAAAGAATTCTCTAGTTGTAGCTAAACAATGTCACAATGACATCTGACCTCCAAAATGATATCAGGTTAACAAGAATGGGATAGGTTTTACAATTAAATTTATGCACAACTTCAAAACAAAATGCTTCTAGCCATGGCTGCTGTTAGCACTCATACTTAAAAATGAAGCTGTTAAAACTCTTTAGCAAACTTTGTTGCAGTAATGTTGTTTCTCATGCAAACACAAGTTGCTTAGTCCATATGCATGAAAAAAATCCCAGCTTTGTCTGCATCAGTTTAGCAGGGGATAACGTATCAGTCTGGCCAAAGTCAGGCTTTATCAAAATGACCCCCCCCCCCAAAAAAAAATTCAACAAGTGAAAGAATTAGAAAACCACTCCAATAGTAATTAATAGAAAAAGACTTACATGAAACACTTGTCTCCTCTCTCTGACTGCTGGACTCCAGATCCTGCGTTCTCCTGACCTCTGCGGCAGCGGTGCCTCTTCAAGCCAGACCTGCCCTGGAAGCTTTTCCCACATGAAGAGCAGCTAAAGTGATTCACAGCCCGATTGTGGACCCTCTGGTGATTGTGCAGGATGCTGGCGAGACGGAAGGCCTTTCCACATGTGAGACACACGTATTTCTTCTTCTGCGTGTGGATGCGTGTGTGATTGCGCAGAGCCATGGGATTAGTGAAGGGCTTAGAACAGAAGTTGCAACAGTAGTGCCCTGTCTTGTGGGTATTTTTGTGATTCAACAGTGAGCCTGCATGGCGATAGCTGCGATTACATATGTTGCACCTGAAAGGTCGCTCCTCTTTATTTGGAGACGTATTTAAATCTGCTTCCCTGCTACCCGAAGGTTGATCACAGGTGTGGGCTGCCAGCTGGTCTGCAGAGAAAAGGGCCTGCTTACATTCCTTACACTTAAAGGCTTTAGATTTTAGGCCCCTTCTGACTCCAGACCTATCTTTTCTGAGGTCTCCACAGACATGAGCTAAAAGCTGCTTCCTTCCTCTAAAGCCCTTTCCACAGTTTTGGCAAGAGTGCCTTTTATATGCAAAGTGGGTGCGTAAGTGGTTCTTCATTGCTAGCTGGTTGGTGTAAGTGTTGTTGCAAACAGAGCAGCAATATTGACCTGTTTTATGAGAGTTTCTATGGTTAACCAAACTTCCTGCATGGCGATACGTGCGACCACACTGGTCACAGGCAAAAGGTCGTCGGTCACCTGCATCCTCCAATTTCACTGACATCTCCGACTTTGTCTGTGTTTCTCTTTCTTCAGTCGGCTCCTTGCAGCGCAGAGCAGAATTACAATCCTGATTGGCATCTGAAGCTACGGGCTGCATTCCTCCACCTGACCTGGTCCCATTCATCTGCATAAGGGCCTGGATCTGGCTGTTGAGTTCCTGGATTTTGGCTTGGTTCTCTTTGTGCCTTCTCAGGTGATTCAGTAGCTGCTTCTGAATTTTGAAAGCTTTCCCACACTCATGACAAGTATGCCTAAGGGAGGAGACAAGGGTTACAGTTAATTCTATGTTTGAAAAACTGGGCACAATCTCCACAACAAGTAAAGCCACAATGACAGAACACTTCTGTGACAGACAAAAACACAAATCAGACCCTACAGGCAATGCTTTGTTTTTAATCACTTCTTCCCACCAAGCACGGATTATGTATAATATTAATTAACAGTATTAATAGTGTGCATTCATGCCAAACTAACCTCTTAATATCAAAGTGGGATCTCTGATGATTTTTAAGGGCCAGCAGGTTGTAGAAGCGTTTTTGGCAGACGAGACATCTGAAGACACCCGTTTTGTGTGACTTTTTGTGGTTGAGGAGGGAGCCAGCGTGCCTGTATGACCGGCCACACTGATCACACTTGTATTGACGTTTCTCAGTATTGACCATGTCTTTGTCAGCACCCGTGTCTTGGTGCTGGGCAACCTTGTTTACTTTCACTTCCTCCTTGCTGTCCACTAACTCCTGTTTCCTCTCAGCTGTGCAGTTGTGGTTCTCAAGATGATGGTAGCTGGTGCAAAAGATACCACAGCTCCCACAGATGATGTTTTGCGCTTCCTCCTTGCTTTCAGAAACATCATTATTCACATGGAAAGGTTTAACATTATCGACCTGGTCCTGATTGTGCACAAGCTGATGAGCAATCAAGTCTTGCTGATTGGCAAAACTTTCCCCACATGTACTACAGATCATCATTTCTCCTGACTCCTCATCTTTCAAATCTTCATGAGAGGACGTGGAAGAAGGACCTGAGCTTGCAGGAGTGCCGTGGGATTGTGTGTGCCCTCGGAGATGGCTCCTGAGAGCCCTCATGGTTGTGTAGCTGTTGCCACATATGGAGCACTGATAAAGGTCACCATCATCTTCCTCATCTGTGTTAACATCTTCTTGGCCACTGTTCAGCCGTTCACTTCCAACATTTTCTTGGAAATTTTGTTCAAAGTGACTTTGGTTGTGGCTAGCATTCAGACCCTGGAACTCAACATTAATTCCTGGATTTCCAACTTCACAATGGCCATTACTGACCTGGAAGTTTAAACTGTTGTCATAGTCACCATTAGTAGTGTTATGTTGCTGATGCAGCAATGGGCAGCTGTGAGACTTAATCCCTGCAATATCTGCAAATGTCTCACCACAGTCTGCACACATGTGCCTCTGCATCAGGTGTTCATTGTGAGGTAGATGCACAGTCATATCCTGGGAGAAGTCCTGATTAAACTGCTCGTGGTACAGTGCTCCATTGCTGCCATCAATTCCGTTCTCCTGATCCATACAAAGCACAGGATGAGCACTGCTCTCTTCTTCATCCTGGGAGGAGAAGCAGCCCTGCTGGTTATCTAAAGTCAGAGGCTCTGAGGAGAGCCAGTCTCCCTCAGCACTGAGGTTAAAAGAAGACGGCTGAGCTTTGTGGAGGCGAAGATGACTTTTGAGGGCTGCCAGGTGAGGGTAATTCTTCCTGCAGATGGAACACTGGTAAATCCCAACCTGATGTGACCTTTTGTGGTTGATGAGGCTCCCAGAGTGCCGGTAGCTTTTACCGCAGATCTGACACTTGAAGGGACGCTCATCAGAATCTACAGTTGAAGTCTCTTCAATTTCAGGTGCATTGCAATTGTTTTGTGTGGGCATCAGGGTAGGACTGAGAGTGTTTGTGTCCATGATTGGGGGATCTCCCTGAGTGCTATTGGACGATGGGGTTTGATTACTGGAGCAGTCAGAGTACATGTGACCGTTACTTCTAATCTTCTCTTGTGTATCAAAGTCTCCATGATTATCCATTGATGACACTGGAGGAATATTGTTTATAGGAGAAGCATAAAAGTTGGACTCGGGTGAAGCAATACTATTTTCATATGATACACTGTGGCTCTCTGACAATGGATCTTGAAGACCAAATGACAGAGATGAAGAGTTATGCATTTGGATGTGTTCCTGGAACTCCTCATTGTTTGGGAAAAGTACCTGACATAAATGACAAAAGTTTACTGGAGCATCTTGGCTCTGAGGTGAAAACTGGTCAAGAGGTGTGCCTGCGTATGACCCACCTGTCGAAGTGGGGTCAGTCCCGCTTCTTGCCTTGTGTGTTCGCTGATGGCTGTAAAGGGCAGCCATGTTACTGAACAGTTTGAAACATACTGTGCACTCAAACGTTCCCACTTGGTGAGTCTTTTTATGGTTGGTCAGGCTTCGATGGTGTATGTATGACTTGTCACATAAATCACACCTGAATGGTCGATTTACTGCATCCTCTGAGGTCTCCGATTGTACATTATAAACAATCTCAGCCTTGTCCTCAGATGGGCCATTGACTGTGGAAATCCCAACGCTGGCCAAGCGCTCACTAAGATGATGTGGGTGATTGTTTTCAAGTTCATGTCTGTTTTTATATGAGGAATATTCCGTGTCCACCTTCCGATATGACTGCTCTTTTGCTTGTCTGGCAAGATGAACCCTCTGATGTGTAGCCAGCTGCGTTGCCAGGCGAAAAGCTTTTCCACATTCCGCACAGGAATACTTTTTAAGGGAAGTGTGGCTCCGGAGATGACTCTTCAGGGCCGAGGCATTAGAGTTTTCTTTTCCACATATATTACACTGAAAAGAACCTACTTCGTGAGTCTTTTTGTGGTTAGTTAGGCTACCAGCATGCCTATAACCACGTCCACATTCATCACATTTAAACTTGCGTTCTTCATCTCGCTCCTGATGGCACTCCATATGTTCGACTAGACTGGGCATACTGGGACACACCATACCACACTGTTTGCAAGGAAAACCTGTTGTCCTGCCATGGTCTTGCAAAGCCATCACAAGATATGGACTGAATTAAGTGTGCCAGACACAAAGTAGGGCGGAAATGCATTAGATGTCTTTCTTATCCACATAAAAAGAAGGCAGTTCTTTATAATATGATGCGAGGACTCTCTATGGGATATAGCCACAGAAATATGTCAAAAACTGGTCCCATCAGATCATTGGAGTGAGCTGAATTTGAAGAATCCAGGCAAATGGAACTGCAGAGAGCAGAAACAGTATTAGTTTTATGAAGCACGTCAAACTAGACACTTTAGGACGCCGCAGATAAGTCATTACTATTAAAATCATACAAATGAAAAGTACAAACTTTTAGGTAACTATACTACAGATTTAATGCGTTACTACCAGTAGTCAATATGCATGAGGGAAGACGTAATAGCGGAGTGTAAACAGTCTGACAGGTTTTGCTACACCTCTGCACCATCAGGCTAACTGAACTAGCTATGTCAATACACCAGGAAAACAACGCCTGTCAATGCAAATGTACTGACACTGTAAATCCGCATCACTCTCCACATTATGATCAAAAACGGATCGGATTATGCACGCTCTCATTGAGTTTTTAGGTTGAGGAAGCAACTTAAATATTAATGGTTTAAAAATGCAGTGAGCTAACATTAGCGGAGTATGAGCTAGCATCATCTTGGCTAGCTAAACAAACATTGCACCCATTGCAGCAGAAAGCGTTTTTAAACGCGAAACTCCAAAGGCCAGCGAGTGCACAGAGTTTAATACCTGCAGGAGTAGTTAATCCAAGCGGGCACCAAAGACATATATTCACTCGCTTTTTTTTAAAAAAAAAATGTCACTTTTATGTAAAGGGCAGCCCCCCTTTTTCCAATTGTCTTTTTTCTTCCATCCCCATTTCCACATTGCGCTTGTTGCTAGGAAACAGGAAATGTGCAACAGAGAAATAATTCCCTCTCAAAAGTAACTCTACTAGCTCAAGATGCAGCAGCTAACCGATACAAGCGATAAAATAAATAAATATGATAACTTGTTTTTTAAGCAAATAAAAAGCAGGAGGTGAATGTTCATTTTTAGTTCATTCATAAAATATCTTACATAATACGCCCCAAAACATACTGGTTAGCTAAAATAGCTAGATTTGCATTTAAGTTGAGCAGTTGGGCAAGCATCTTTCTATTTTAACACACAATTGTCGAACTTTATTGGGACTATAGTATCTTACCAGAGGGCGTCTAGTACATTTATGATGTATGTTATATTAAAATTTTATAATTAAACGTATTACACGCTTGGCTTTCCAAGAGCTGTCGTCATCATGGTCCTAGAGCCGTCCGCCCTCGCACAGCCAGTCAACGGCAGCCACCGTGTCTCACAGTAAACGAAGCCCTTTACCGAACGGCGATTAATGCCCTGATTCCGGTAAGATCGACTTTTGTTTTTCTAATACACGCAAGCAACTAACTTAGCTAAATGCATACTGTACATTTACAGTAACGATGATGATGATGGCACTGTGGAGTGAATCGGTACAGCCGGTCCTAAAGCCAGCCATTTTGAGTTAGTGAAAATATCTAGGAAGCTAAAGCTAGCGGAGGGGTATACGTACATAACACGTCCGGGCTGTTCGTAGTACCATCACCCTAAGGTGTGATCTCTGGTGTTTTTCTCTGGTCGTGCACATGCCACTTGTTCATCTTCATGCACCATGATCTCTGACATTACCTCGCCAACTTCCTTTGGCATTAAAGCGGCTAGCTTATTGTCCCTGAGGTCCTAATGCCAGCCATTTTGTTATTAACTGCACACCCACATATTTCTTTTATTATGTGACTGATTATTTCTTATCCCTCAAAACCCACTTTCATTAAAGTTGTGCTCTTCACATCCATAAAAGTCATAGGACTTAACACCCTCATGTCTGTGGAAGAATTTTTATCCCAGGCTGCCAATGATGTGTCTTTATTTTTTACATTGTTATTAAACGGGACATTATTTTCCATCATCTTTTTTTGTAGATGTAAAGATGGCCTCTGCTCAGCCTGCAAGTCCACCTCTTGCTGCGGAGTACACCCCTCCTGTGCAGGATGAAGAGGGCCAACGAGAGGAAGAGGTGGAGAGGGATCAGCCTGCAAAAAAACGTGGCAGAGGCAGGCCTCCGAAAGCCAAACCCCTTTTCAAATGCACTGCGTGCACAGAGGCCTTTAAGAGTCTGTCAGCTCTGCAGAGCCACAAGCAGTCGGCACATGTGAAGGAACGGCAGCAGCACCCGTGTCCCGAGTGTGCCAAAACATTCTCAAGCAAGGCTCAGCTCTCAAAGCACGAGCGCACTCACTCAGCCCAGCGCCCCTTCCAGTGTCCCAGCTGTCACAAAGCTTACAAGACGCCCACAGAGCTGCGTAACCACAGCCGCTCTCACACTGGGGAGAAACCTTTTGTATGCACAGAATGCGGCAAGGCCTTCATGCAGGCGATATGCCTCAGGATCCATATGACACAGCACAGTGGAGAGCGCCCGTACTCCTGCCGTCAGTGCTCTAAGAGCTACCCAACCCTGTCCAAACTGAAGGTGCACATGCGCTCTCACACGGGAGAGAAGCCATACTTGTGTGCCGAGTGTGGGAAGAGCTTTGCTGACCCCTCAGTGTTCCGAAAGCACAGAAGGAACCACCAGGGCCATCGACCGTATGCTTGCGACGAATGCGGCAAAACGTACACGGAGCTGAAGGACCTCAAAAACCACGAGCGTTCCCACACTGGGGAAAAACCCTACCTGTGTTCGGACTGCGGCAAGGCTTTCTCCCGCTCCTCCTCCCTGGCCTGCCATCAGCGCATCCACTCGCAGAATAAACCCTATAAGTGCGAGCAGTGCACTAAAGGCTTCACCCAGCTGTCTTCCTATCAGTCCCATCTCCGCACTCACTCTGGTGAGAAGCCGTTCCTCTGCCCGCAGTGCGGCAAGATGTTTTCAGACCCCTCCAGCTTCCGTCGCCACCAGCGAGCCCACATGGGATTCAAGCCCTACCCCTGCGATAAATGCTCCAAGAGGTTCCGGCAGCCGGCCGACCTGGCCGTACACGAGCGCGTTCACTCTGGAGAGCGCCCGTACAAATGCCAGAGCTGCGACAAGGCCTTCGTAGCTTCCTGGGACCTGCGGCGCCACATGCTTGTCCACACAGGTCTGAAGCCATTTATGTGCACAGAGTGCGACAAGTCATTTGCTGAGCGCTCCAGCCTCAACAAGCACCGGCGTGTGCACTCTGGAGAGAGGCCTTTCAAATGCGAGGAGTGTTTGAAGTCATTTGTGGTGTCCTCAAGCCTGCGCAAACACGAACGAACTCACCTCGCTGAGCAGTCTGAGCAACAGCAGCAGCAGCAGCAGCAGCAGCAGCAGCAGGAGACAGAGGTTGGGTCACCCTCAGGCTTCACTGCCCACACAACTCTCCCTCAGTTCTCCTGTACTCACTGTGATGCTACATTTGGTACCTGGGAAGAAGTTCAGACCCACGAAAACCTTCACCCTATTGACTCCACCCAGTCCTCCGTTGCCAAAATTGTGTCGCTGGGCTCGCACATCTGTAAAACCTGCCACGAGGAGTTTGCACAGCTTGCAGACTTGCAGGAGCACGAAAAGCAGCATCCCAAGCCGAGGCCGCACGTCTGCGACAGCTGCGGCAAGAGTTTCCTCAACAAATCGGGACTGCGCAAGCACCAGAAGATCCACTCCAACAGCAAACCCCACAGCTGTCCCCACTGTGGCAAAGCCTTCCTGTTCGCCGCCTATCTTCGCAAACACTTACGGACTCACGCGGACGCCACGCCAGTTGCCACGCAGCTCGCTGACATAAACATCATTCACACAGACCCCCTGCCTTCTCCTCCGACCCCCAGCGACGTTTCTCCCTCGTCGGTCGAGCCCGGCACCATGTCGCTGACTGTCCCGACCGTGACTGTCCCCGTCACCGCTTTTCAGTCTCTTCGAGAGTACTTAGTCAAAGAAGAGGGAATTTAAGCTTCTCTGTGATTTTAATTCCCAGTGGCCTTAAAGCTGTTTTTTAGATGGGTCTGACTTTTCAAAATAACTTCCCTCAGAAACATCAAAACCACATTATCTTTATGTAAACTGTCAACATTTGGTCTTTGTTTTGTATTGCTGCAGTATTTTTAAAAACAGTTATGTGTATTATCTGTTAATGTATTAAAATATACAGTATACTGTACTATAAGTACCTTACTATAAAATTGTCGTATCTGTTGTAATCTCTTCATAAAAAATCCACCATAAAGAAAACAAATGAAACCAACAATAAATCCTTGGCTTTATGGTAAACATGTTTTTATAAAACATTTTTAATTGTTTTTTTGAATCTCTTTTGTCTGAACAATTTGTAACTGCTTCACTGTGTCGCTAAAATAACAACTTGTCAAGCTGCAAAAGGTCGCTGGCATTCAAAAATGCCAAGAGGAATCACATTTTTATGCCAATAAAAACGTGTGTGCAACAATCGGTAATAATTGGAGATTCATTTTGTGTTGTGTTCCTGTTTTTTTGTGCTTCTGTTACTGTTGAGGATGACGATGTACAGGAAAAACTCAGTGAGACCGCGTCAGCAGATCGTTTGGTGAGAAACTAACACATATATTGATGACCGTGATGTTTCTTGGACCCATAAAAGACTGAACGCAAAGCCACAGTGATTGTGTTCCATTAGTGGGCTGTGACCCTGCAAGGTAAGATCTCCTGTCTGCTTTACTTGACTCCTGTTATATTGCTCAGACACAAACAGAGCTGTATGCATTTGCTGTGACATTTGTAAATGTATAAAATGAGTGTTTTTAAAAAAAAAACGTTTGATGCACTATAATGCATCTGTGTCCACTTGTAGCAGTTTGTTGGTTTTTCCTGTGTTTGCACATTTGAAGATGGAAAACTTGGTTATTGACTTTGGAGATGAGATCTACAAGATCTACAACTTAACTACCATAATTTAGCACAAAAGCGATCTGATCTCTCATTATGACCTAATTATTAATTAGATTAATGGCAGTAGGGTTTATGTTTCACCAGCTTCCTCTTTCTGAACTTTCTCAAATTAAACCACGATAAAACCGACATTATCATTTTCGGTAAGCAAGACTCTGTTAGTCTTATAAGAAACGACTTGGGCCCACTATCAGCTAATGTACATCCCCATGTAAAAAATCTTGGTTTCATTTTTGATTCTGCCCTCAAGCTGGACAAGCAAAAAATATAGTTTTTTCTAACTCAGGAGCATTTCTAAACTCAAAAATATCCTGTCATCTAAAGATCTGGAAACTGTTATCCATGCCTTCGTATCATCACGTCTTGACTACTGTAACTCTATTTAGGCATCTGTCACTCAAGCCTGTCCTGCCTGCAACTTGTTCAAAATGCAGCCGCAAGGCTCCTGACGGGTACCAGAAAGAGAGAGAGAGTATTACTCCGTTACTCGCATCTTTACATTGGCTGCCAGTTAAAAATTGAATTGATTTTAAGGTTTTATTATTTGTTTTTAAAGCTCTCCACGGTTTGGCTCCAGGTTACATTTCAGATCTTCTTAGCCTGCACCTACCCACTCGAACTCTGCGCTCCTCCAGTCAGATGCTTTATTAGTTCCACGCTCCCAGTTCAAATCTAGAGGTGACAGGGCTTTCTCCATTGCCACCCCAAGACTCGGGAACAGTCTTCCCTCTTTTATAAAATCCTCTTCATCCTTGGAAGTCTTCAAATCGAATCTGAAGACCTACCTATTTTCAAAGGCTTTCAGATCTCTTTGACACCACTTTTATTCTGGTCTTTTATCTCATTGGATGATGTTTGCACGTGTATATGTATACATGTATTTTATGTTCTCGTATGCGTGCTTGTGTGTGAAGGTGCACATTTTTGTATATGTATGTGCATATTTGCATGTACACACATGTACACTCAAGATGACTTGACTTGACTTTTATATTACCAGGAACAGTGACAATGGCAGCAATAGTAACGGGCCTCATCCCAATCCTGAGGACGGCGGTGGATGCCACCGCCACCTACAAGTGCCGCTCCCTGTGGTTCGGCCTGCTGTGCATCCGACTTGTGGTCCTCTTCTTTGCCGAGCTGCCATTCAGCAAACTGGATACTGACTTCACCTGCAACAGCAGCACTCCCGATGTCTGCACAAAAGCCTGTTTTAATGAACGATTCGACAAGCCCATGATGGTGGCTTGGAACTTCATGTTTGTCGTGGTTGTCATCTCTGTCCTGCTCATGGAGTTGTTCACGTCCCACCTCCGCACAATGGCGCAGAAGAGGAGCTTCAGGATGAAGGCGGATGAGAAGCCGGAGGCTCAGGGGACAGAGGAAGCTCAGATGGTGGCGACGGCGGAAGGCAGGGGCAAGATGATCATAGATCTCCACAAAGACAGGGGCACCGTAGGCTTCTACCTGCTCAGCATAGCTCTGCGGATTCTGGTTGAAGCCTGCTTTTTATTTTTGCTGCTTTATTGGAACCTCCACGCGCTCCGTGATGAACACACGTGTACAAGAGAAGGCTGCAAATATGTTTGCATTTTGAGGGCTGCCCCGGAGAAGCGCATGTCTATTTATGCTTTAGCTTCTATCTCAGGCATGATCATTGCTTGCTCAGTTTTGTTTTGCATTTACTCCATTGTCCACTACCTCTGCAACGCTTAAATATCAGACTCCATGCGTATATTCTGTGGGTATGAAATGTGCATGCTTACATAGAAGACACAAAATTAACAGGCTATCTCTATAAACAGAGCTATATGGTTATAATTAGGAATATTATACATATATTGTACTACTGAAATAAAAATCTCAAAAACTGCTTTGTTGCATCATTATGTTAACTTTTGTTTTTTAAAAAAAATATGTGCTATGAGATATATTTTGCTGACATAAAGGATCTGGGTGTTGGCTTCATGGTGGTGTTTCTGAATCAGGTTTTTACTTGGCGCTTTGGTCAGTGCACAAACTCAGGCGCAGCGACGCTGTCAAACACAAAAGCAGTTCTAACTGTAAAACTGCATCAGCAGTTTTCTCGTGTAACATTTAAAAAAAAAAAATCAAGCATGAGAAATGAGGTGTGAGATATACTGTAATGCATTATTTACAATGTGAAATATTTGAGGGATATCCATCCAGCCAAATAATCAAAGTCTAAGTGCAGCATTTGGCCTCGTCATTCAGACTCGAGTTGCTTTCCAACGAGGTAAAAGGTGAAGGAGGACAGTTGGCTGGGCCTTGTGTTTATTCTGAGATAGATTTCTTGTTTCTCTGCTTCATGGTGTAGAACAGAGCTGCAGCAGCGTCTGTGAGAGACTGGCGGGAAGAGAAGAAAGGAGGATTTATAGAAAAAGGAATTTGGGCAGCATAGTAAGTATTCTAATAAGAAGCAGTATAAGAGAATGAATTACCTCTGAGTCTGAGCTGACAGTGTTTTTCTGGAGAGGGGAAAGGAATTAAGTGTAAAAGAAATCTAATGTGATGCATTGAATCTAATAATAAAAACACACAGTAAAAGCTCACCTGTGTGAAGTTGGTGTATATCGGCTCCATGGTTTTAACCCATTGGTTGTATGTTTGTTCTGCCTCTGCACTGTGGTTATGCTTTCTGAAAACAGCCAAACATTATGCATAAATCATTATCTATTAATCACAACACATTATCTTGACGTTACCAAGATAAGGAATATAAAACATACAGTTCTGTGCAAAAGTCTTGACCCGCTCTTCATTTCTTTATATTGGTCTTGAGCAATAGGTTCTGGATTTCTTGATGTCTTTGGAAATTGGCTGCTTTTCTTTCTTTCATTTATTTATTTATTTATTTATTTTTAGAAATGATCTGACACAGGACCTGAGAGATGCATCTGCCCCTTCAGTTGATCCATCTGCTGTTCACTGAAGCCTCATCAGAAATGGCCTCAGTGGAAAGGTGACTGTGAAGAAGCCACTCTTAAGGAAGAGAAACAGGAGAAAAAGGCTGATGTGTGCCAAATTACACAAGAACTTCACTGAACAGGTTTTATGGAGTGATGAGCCCATAAATTTTACATTTTTAGTTTGAATTCTCAAAATATATGGATGCGGTCAGGCGAGAAGAACAGCAGTGACTGTCGAACGCCATCTGTAAAACACGATGACGGCTCTGTCAAAGTTTGGGGCTGCATTTCAGGCAGTGGTGTTGGAGATTTTGTCAAAATTGCTGGAAATATGAATGCAAAATATACCAGCCAGATTTTGTTTCACCATGCATTACCATCTGGAAAGCATCTGATTGGCAGTGGCTTTATTTTTCAGTATGACAATGACCCCAAGCACAGAGTGGAACACCATCAGTCATGAATTGGCCTCCCCAGAGCCCAACATGAACATCATTCAACCAGTGTGGGATCAGCTTAACAGAGAACAGAACAAAAGACAGCCAACATCCAAAGAAGAACTTCGAATGTTCTTCAAGAATCCTGGAGAACTATTGCTAAGGACTGCTTAAATAAATGACAAGATAGCTCGACTACGAGACTTCAGGCTGTGTTTAAGAATAAAGGTTTTCACACCAAATATCGACCTTTGTTGTGGAAACTTTAACAATAACCTGCAACACACACAGTGAGCGTTTTGAAGTGATTTAATTAACACATTGCAATGTGGAGAAAACGTTCAGATCAAACACCAAACAGTTTTCTGAGGAAGGACACCACCCTGAACTATTTTACACCTTCCCAAACACTCTCAAAACAAAGAACATTCCATAGCATATCACATATCTACACAGTCCAGCTCATCCTTGACCCCCTCCCTCACAGAGAGAATTATGACCTTGTTTTCTGCTTTGCCGTCACCTAAGGATTTACACCCCTGATAAGCAGAAGGAGCCTCGCTATCTGTTTAACGTCTCCCATTACATTGTCCCCACTGTGTCAGTGTGTGTGATAGACCATAAGGCCCATTTGTAGTGCACATGCATACAACTAAGTGAGAAAGTGATATCACTATTACCAATGTGATATGATGAAATATGTGATTAATACATGAGAAAAGAAATCTGCCATCACACCTTCAACCTTGTTAAAATTCTACAAACTGTTTTTGCTTGATAAACTATATTTCCATCAAATAAAGCATTAGTGGTGACTCAAGACTTTTGCACAGCACTGTAAATAAAGTCAACATGAGAACTTTTAATAAAATTAAAAAAAAAAAGAAGTGAAAAACCAAGCTGCAGGGTAACCTTTGAATCAGAAAGTCTGGGATAATAATGGTCTTAAAAGCATAGGAAGCGTCTGAGCTTCTGCTTCTCAACGCAGTCATATTTCTCATCTAAATACCACATAATGCCAAATGTGCTTAAACTCTTTTTTTCACCTTCTTATTTTCATACTTGTGTGTCATCTTGTCTGTTGATTCAGCCTTCATTAAATGTCAGAATTCAGCATAAAATGATGGCCTTCAGTCAGAGGTCCCTGCTGTTACTCACATCGCTCTCTCAATAAGCTGCTTCTGCATGTCTCCTTCCCTCCTGGCGTCGAGCAAGCGACCTCTGACAGCCAGAGTGGCGCTGGCCTGTGACGAGTTGAGCTGAATGATGGCCAGACACAGTGAGGACAGCACCGCCGAGCTGAGGGGAGGGGCACAATGTGTTCACAAGAGTGCTTCTCAACATTTACTGCATCAGCATTGCCATTATGTTAATGTGGAAAAACACACTGGCCTCGCTCTGGATCTGCTCAGACGATGAATTGCATGACCTTCACTGAGTATGTGAAGACTGGGCTGAGCGCTTCATTTACTGTGTAACTAAATGTTAGAATGGATGAGGCATTATTTCTGCACGAAAGCTCCGGTATCTCAGCAACAGTCGGTCTCCTTGGATTTTCGAAACCTGCTTTGCCTAAAGGTTCACTGAAATTGTCATAAAATAATCCATCTAATCACTTGTTGTCCTGAGGGGCAGAACGCCTCGCTGATTAAAGATGTCAGAAGATAATGGCTGGTTTAAGCCATCCATAGACATGCAAATATCTCTGTGTAGTAAAGTTGCAAGCGGAGGAGAATTCAAAACTAAAAAGTAAATAAAACATTGTAATTAAAGATTTGGCATTATCACCTGTCATCAGTAACTTCCCGGTCTGCAGTTATCACTCTGAGCATGGTCCGCCCATTCCTCTGCCTGTACTTGATCTGCAGCTGGATGGATACACGGCTACCAGGGGATGGTGGTGGCACTAAAAAACAAAAAACAAAACGAGCTGCATGAATGTTTTAGGTCAAGAGGCATGAGTAAAATCTGCAATTGCCCCTGTGTGTGAATCTGCGCCACACTGTCCCCTGACTCTCTCTCCCTGCCCTCCCGGCTGAAACTATCTGTGGTGGGTAAATGAGTTAAATGTTGCTCTGGCCTGCATGAAGAGTCCCTGGTCAGTTTGGATCAAATGAACCATTTTTCACCCATCTGATGTACATATCTCAGAATTCAGGCTAAATCCCTTAAGTCAAGTGTTCAGTGATCCCGAGTTGAATTTGGCCTGCGAGTGAATCTGTTTATGTTGAATAAATTCAGAGGGTAATTTACCAACACTAGATGGAAGAGCCTTTTACCAATGTGTTTTGCCACAGGGCTTTTGTTTCTATAAAATACAGCTGGACACACTAAAGAAAATGGACAGCCATGGTGGGACCAGAGTAGAAGTCAGGGAACCATGACTGAATTTATTGAAATCCTTTTTTTTTTTCTTTGCTGTATTTTTTTTTCCTGTTTCTTAGTTGTTATTGTCTTGTTTTTCCAAGTCCCACTTATCAGTGTAACATATCTGGGTCCACTTTGTTATGTTTGCTTTGTTAGTTTATTTTCAGATGCCTTGACTCTGGCTGCCTCTCACTTTGCAGTGTTGCAATGATCTCAAACTGAAATTTCTGTTTTTCATGGTTGGCAACAACAGAAATCACCACATGTCGCACTTTCCTCAAAGACCTGGCAACACGCGGCAGCTGCAATATTATTGAGAAATTCAGCACAACTGCAGCTCAAACTGAGAAAACAAATGAGCCAGTGGCATCAGTCTATAGGAGTGTCTATTTTCCTCACCTTCTGAGACCTTTTCATTTGCTCTAAACTGGAAGGTGATGTCTGTATCTGGATCCACATTCCCCACCTCTCTGGTCCCTTTGTGTCCCGCCTCCTTCTCTCCCTTCATGCACCTTTACCGAAGGAGAACATGAGTCAGTGCTTAGGGTCATTTAAATCTCTAGAGACCAATTCAGTGAGCTCATTTTAAGTAATTATGTGCAGTGCAGCTCTCACATTGATTTTGGCAGCAGTATAATTACAGTACAGTGTGTGGCAATGGTCCGGTTTTGAATGATCTGCTCAAACTCTGGATGCAGCCTGCTGGGACTGGCTATTACCACCTAGACTCAAGGGGAAAGCACAGATTGACACCATGAGATTGTGCATGATTTGATGAGTCATATGCTTCGCCATGGTTACAGTGCGCCTTACCTTTCCTCTAGTACGATCAGCAAGTTTCCCCAGCTCATCCAGTCTGCAGTCTGTTCCCTCTATGGACAGCACAGACACTGTGACGCTAATAAAAGAAGAAATCTGAGGATCATCACAGTGCATCGAGACCTTTCATTGGGTAATATGAGTACTAGTGCTTTTAATAGAGACTTAAATATGTAACTAACTGCCTCAACAAGTTCATTCACTGTCTCTTTTTACATTAGCGTAGAACAGCAGTGTCAAACATAAGGCTCAGGGAGCCAGAACAGGCTGGCCAAAGACTCCACTCTGGCCCACTGAGTACTTTTCACTGTATTTAAGTTTTAAATGAGTGTGAAAATTGTGAGAAAATTTCCTGTTTTTACATGATCTACTATTTAAATTCACGTTTTTTCAAACTTAAGATGAACTAGACATCCCTGACGTGGAGAATTAAGTTGGAGATATGTGCTCACCCGTTATCAGCAGCAAACTCTCCCAGCTCCTGGTAGAAGATGGTGGATGAGACGGGAGTAAGAGCATCAGTATCTTCCACTTCTAGATTTCCTAACTCTGTGTTGGCTTTCCCATCTGTACAGATAATCACCTTCAAGATCAACAGGGAAAGCGAATCAGGAATGCACTGTTTAGAAAGCTGAACTGTAATTGATTACCACAAGGAGGTCTTAAAACATTTTCATGCAGTAAATATTTATATAGCCCAGCTAACTATATGGTTCATTCCACTTTTGGTGGGTAAAAAAAAGCAGTTTGAGTCTAGCTGGAGAGATTTGTTGCATATTTTCCACCTTGCTCTCACTCTTTGTTTCCTGCCTGCTTTTATCCTGCTCACTTACCCAAATTCTCACCAGTGTTGTGACATAAGTTTCAAGCAGGTAACATGTAAAATACACATGACATGTAAACTGGATAAAAAATTTGACTTGTTGGCTAAACTTACCTTTGAGCCTGGTTGTCTGGAGGCAATTGCAATTGCAAGCAGAGCAGCTGGGCCCAGAGCTGTGGCTCCACTTGCAGACAGTCTTTCAAACAAATCAGCAATTGGAAGATCAATACATATAATGCAATAATCTAATTAAAACAAAAAATCTAATTTTAAAAAAAGAAATTTTTTCCATACCCCATAACTTGTCTTTCTAAATAGTCCTTTGTCTGTGAAAGTGGAGGTGGACTAGGAAAACTGGCTCCAATCTCTTTCAAATAGAGGCTTTCAATCAACTCAGCCCCACTCAGGCAACGGGATTTGAAATTCTCATATCCATGCATTGTCACCTGAAGATGCGAACACCGAGAGATGAAAAAAAAGTAACAGAAATAACTTTATACCATATAATAAAGAAAACAGCGAGGAGAATCAAATAAAATCCACCGTAAACAACAGCATTTAATGATTTTAGACTAGGCAAATTCCAGTGAAGCAGTTGTTTTGCACAATGAAGTGAAAACTTATAATAATTTTACAGCTTCCACCTCACCTCACTCCTCCTATCAGAGAGAAGAACAAGGTACAGAAGGTTACCTGCCTGGTGAGAGAGACCGTTAGCCTCCTCACAGCAGGTAGTCTGCACTAAATAGTATTATGGTCATAGTTTGCCACAACAGCTAGCCTAAATTGTGCTTGTTCTTCTTCCTCCTAACACAATATGTAAGGTCGGCGTGACTCTGCTCAGGAGCAGGCAGTGGAGATGCAAACAGAGTGCAAAGATATGAAGAGAAAAAGACACACTCCACAGTCACGCATGTACCTCATGGTTGAACGAGATGAGCCCCACTCTTGTGCCAGGTTGTTGTTCGCTTAATCTCTCAACGCACTGTGACACAGCTTCCTGGACAAACTGGTTAGAATACAACAATCTTTGATTTGTAGCATCTCTACACAAAATTGTCAAAAAAATATCACACAAAAATCCTCAGCCACAGATTTCAACTGGCAAATATCCCGAGTCCCTCAAGGTAACTTCAAAATAAGGAGAAAAAATAAAAGACAACTCACCTGGAGACGGGATTTATTCACAGTATGCTCTCCCTCTGACACCTAAAAACAGTAGAGACGCCACAGGTTGTATTCATGAACACCTGCTGTCACAAACAGCCTCGTGATGCCAAGTGTCTGTAGTGTTGTTGTACCTCAGAGGTGATTTTCATGGAGCCTGATACATCAATGCAGAAGAGCAGCAGAGGATCCGTATCGCACAAAGGCTTTTCATCGGGATTGAGTAAAAAGAGTTCGTCCTGGTAACCATTTAGAGGACTCTGCAGTAAACTGGGTGTGTTGGAAAAACTGGAGGATTTACAGAAGTAACACTCATCAACCTGAAATGCAGCAAAAGGAGAGAACACAAACTCAGGATCATGTAAACCAGTCAAGTTGTCCATGTTTCCTTATGATGTGATCAACAATGTGCACGCTTCTTTCAGGTTATCCATTTCTGAGATCAGCGCCTCTGAAATGTGAATTAATAGTTATCGGTTTTCAGGTTTAATACGATGCAATTACCGTATTGTCATAGCAAGTGTCCACCACAGAGCCACATTGGGAGCAGAGGCTGTGTACTCCTTGTATGGGGTCAACTGGAAAAGAACAAAAAGGTCATTGTCACCATGAAGTATGAACTGAAATCAAACAAGATTTTTTTCAAAAAACAGAATCACAGCCAATCAGATTTATTTTTATTGCTATGATGTTAATGTGGTGATAAAGGTTTACTTACCTTTTTCCTCTGAGAGTAATTTTCCTAAACTTACAAGAACAACGTTAGGATTTCCTGGCAGATCTGCTGTTTCTGGATTTGGAATAACATAAGCATTAAAAATATGCATTTCATACTACATCAGTTTTGTGATAGCTCAGCAGTGACTGATGTAATCACCTTTAGAACTAGGCGATAGAGGAATTTTCGGAGAGGTTGAAGGAGGTGAGTGGGACAAAGGTAACGGCATTATGTACTCGGGGACTAAATTCATGAAGTCAGGTCTTGGAGGGATGGCTGGGGCTAAGATGAGAGGAGAAGAATGAGGATGAGGACGTCCAATCAAATTAAACTGTGTTAATAAGAGAAAGAGAATGTTGTACCTTGTGATGACACAATATCAGAATCAGCCGGCAGGTTCACCTCCCCACCAGTGCCTTCTGGTACACTGTAAGAGTAGTTTGGGTCCTGGGGTTGTGCATTTAAATCCGGCTCAGTTTTTGGGACATCATAGGCAAGTTCTTGATTGATGATACTTGATTGAGGGCAAATGAGCGGCTGGTCGTAAGAACATGACTCTGATCTGGTTTTCAGGGGAGGTGGAAGAAGAGCTGGGTAAAACAAGCAGAAACAGAGTGTTGATCATAAATCTACTAAACTGCAGATTGTGTTAATGAGGCAGAGTTAGAACCCAAACCCAAGACTCAAAGGCTGACATGAATGAGCAAAAGATGAAGGTTTATTACAACAAAGCCCAAACCAAGGAAACAGAAATTCAACTTGGGAACTTAGCAACACGAGAAACACACAGGAAAGAGAACACAGACAATAACACGCTAGCTGGAAGGAGACATGCTTATTTATACACAAGGAGGGTAATCAGGGGAATGGGAAACAGGAGGGTGATGGCACACAGCTGGACATAATCAGGGAACAGAGAGGAAGTAAAACTAAACACAAGACACAAAGGATAAAAAAACCTACAAAATAAAACAGGAAATGTAGAAAGTCCTGACCTTACAAGGAGTTTGAACCCAGAAGCTTCTTGCTGTGAGATTGAGTAGTAACCACTGCACCACAGTGCGACCCTGTTGTGTGTGTATATGTGTGTGTGTTTGTTTTTTTAAACAACCACAACGGCAATGACCACAAAAAGAATTCTTAATAATGGCTGCATTGGTCTAAGTAACTGAAAAAATAGCATCCAACCTTTATGTGTGGTTTCTGTGTGCTTTCCTTGTGGTTGGATGCTAAATGTAGTCTGAGCAGTTTAAATAATACATTCAAATGACAATATCAGTGCTACATTCACTGTACCTGTCTTTTTAGGTGGTGTTGGCTGCTCAGGTTTTACACTGTTCAAAGAAGCTGCTGCCAGTATAGTATTTTCATAGAAAACAGAGTTCTCCAAGACTCTCTTCCCATCCTTGCTATTTTCCGACTCTGTCTCAGGGTGCTTTCTTGGTGGGATAGGCGGAGGAGGAGGAGGAGGAGGAGGAGGAGACTGGGGGCGAAGGCGATGATTAGGAGGAAGAAGAGCTAAAAAAAAAACCCCCAATGAAAACACAAATTAATAGAATAGAATAAAAAGAAAAATCTGTGCTCAGACAAAACAACTTGTGCAGTGTTGACCTTTGTGCTGTGACTCAGGTGGCTTTTACCGAGTAAAGTACGTAAAAGTAAGCTCTACTCTAAGACACACAGGACAGGATGTGTGCAACTGCCTGAATAATGGGACAACCAAACAGTCGTCCAGAAAGCTCAGAGGAAAGAAAAATCCACCAACAGATACTTTTACGTACTTATGCATCATCAGCGTTTGATATTCAAAGCAAATATCTAAAGTCTGCAAATTTACATATTCTGTTTTTATTTATATGAAAGAAACTATATTGTGATTTTTTTTTTTGCTTTGCTTTTGTTTTATTTGTTTGTTTGTTTAATTTAAGACTAAAAGAAAATTAAATGAATTAAAGGTAAAATTTGAGGGGGTAGGGCCAAATAAGTGTATACTTCTGCCCACTCCTTTTCAAACAAAAGAATGGGATGATATTATGTAATGATGGTGAATGTACATGTTTGAAATAAAAATGAACTGAACTGAACTGAAAGTTGTTATTTTGTGCTTATATGTTCTTTAATCTGTTTTCATACTTTTATACTCGCTAACAACTTCAAACATTTCCTTTGGCAGAGACGGTAGAGTAAACGGGTTACAAATGTAGCTGAAAGTATCGGCTTTGTGTCTATTAGAAGGACTTCATCAAGCTGGTACATCAGCAGTGTCTATTTAAACCTGCAGAATCTGATGTTTCCTGTTTTTGTTACGCATAGCTGAAATACTTTCTTTTGTCAAAGTTGACCAAGTGTAAAGTGTCTGTGTCTATTTAGCAGCCAGTGAGACAGAAGCAAAAACAAGCTGACACAGGAATGTAACATCTGAATTTTTAAAATTTAATATGACTTTCATAACTTAAATTTTCTTTGTGGTAATGCATGGCAGTGTTTGACTGAGATCATACCTGAGCGTTTAATGATGTTTGGATAACGTCTCTCCTTCTGACTCAATGATGGTGGCACATAAACAAACCCACAAGCAAATTCCATCGTGACTCTACCTGCCAGTGACAGAAATGACGTGATTAAACAGGACAATGAGTGACACTCGGTGACATTTAAATCAGGACGCAATCCCACCCAAAGTGGTTAAATAACTGTTAGCACAGATGTCGCTGAGGTGCAACTACTGTAAAAAAAAGTTAGATGACAAAACAAAATTAGATGACATGAACGGCTTCTTTAAACACAAGTAGAAGTACTTACAACATAGAAAGGTATTTGAATGCAATCCGTACAGTACAGCGAAAAATATACTTTCAACTCCGTCTGGTCTCAGAAATGTTTCAGTTGCTGTTCTGCGTCGTGTCTTTCATTGAGTTATGTCTCAGACATCTCATCCAACAGGTTTCTTTCCTCAAGAGACTTCACTCGTAGTTTGCTGTGAGGGTGGTTACCCAACGGTGGTTAAAAATATCCTGAGTGTAGATAAAATGGATGAATGTGCTGAGAAACAGGAACATTTGTGTCTTATTTCCTTTAAACCACCAGTTTTATACTTATTTTCTACTTCATCTACTGGTTATTCCAGCCATATCCATCCATCCATCCATCCATCCATCCATCCATCCATCCATCCATCCATCCATCCATCCATCCATCCAATTCATGGTCACAGAGGGATGGCTGGAGCCTATTCAAACTGTCATAGGTGGACGGACGAACACCCATTTTCAGTTCAGTCCTTGTACCTGAACATTTTTAGAGGAGGGGTTTTGTTTGTTAAGCCAGGTAACACTGACCTATGAATCTTTCAAACATAAAAAAGGTGGCCAATTACATAAATAAAACATAACAAACATACATAACAAAAGAAAATTACAAAAAAAGAAATTTACAAAACAATTGTAAATTGTATCTTTAGGCACTTTGTTACTAGCAGCCTGTTATAAAACAGATGATTTGTTTCCAAAATCATGGCCAATATCCAAACCATTTGGCTACTGGCCAGAAACCTGGAATATATCAGCATGTTGTGCAGTGTGCTCTTAAAAAATTAAATAAACTAGTGGCAGATCTACAAAATGACCTACAGCAGATGAACAGTATCTTGTCGTGTCATCGTGTCCTAAGAAACAGGAAAAAATCCAGCAAAGACCTGACACAAGATCCGACAGAAGCATCTGAGTCTTCAGTTGATCCATCTACTGTTCACTGAAGCCTCATCAGAAATGGTCTCAGTGGAAGGGTGGCTGTGAAGAAGCCATTCTTATGGAAGGAAACCGTGAGAAAAGGCTGAAATATACCAAATTACAGAAGAACTGCACTGAAAATCAAACAGTCAATCAAATGGTTAAGTGGTTAAAAAGTGGCCATTAAAAACAAATCACTGATTCAGCTGACCTTAAGGCTGTTCTAGAGTTGAGGTATTAGAACCTCAAAAGCATAATCACCCCTGGTTTTAAAATAACAGTGTGGAACAGTTAAGAGACCCTGATCAGATTATCTGACAGGCTAACAGACTTGTAGTCAAGACCGCCTAAACCAAGACCAAGACAATACCAGGACTAGAGGGTATCGAGACCAAGACTAGACCAAGACCAAGACAGACCGAGTCAAGACCAAGACAAAGTCGAGACGAGACAAAGACGGAGACCGAGACAAAAAAGTCTTTAAGCTGCAGCCAGATGCTGCTTCGTTTACGGGTGTCAGGCATATTTATATGTTTTTGCGATGCACTCGCACAGCCCACCTCACCGCTGTCTACTGTCTCACTCACTTACTGAGAGGACAGACTCATGCTCCACTTGACTGTCGCATCTCTCACCCTCTCTGTTTTTCACATAATAATATTATCCTATATCCTCGCATGTGATTGGCCACAATATGGAGGGATTGGAGCATAGCTGAGCCACTGTGTGAGAGCTGAGCAGCGAAAGGAAATTAAGTGAGGAGCCGGCTCTCGCTCAACGGGAGTCGACTCTTCTGATTTACTACAAAGCATCAGCTCTAAGCACGGCTCTTAGAGCTGATGCTTTTGCGCATGACACATTATCGAACGTTACTTTGTGTGTCATGGATACTGTTGACTCCAAATCTCCCGACCACTATGTCGATCTGAGACGGCAAGACCGAGACAGCGAGACCAGGGCAAGACCGAGGGATCCGAGACCAAGACAAGACCAAGACCACGTAAAAGTGGTCTCCAGACCGGTCTCGAGACAACCAACTCTACAGGCTAACTGTCCTGGTCCCAACTGGCCTGGAGGTTTTTTTTTTGTTTTTTTTGTCTTTCTCAGTCTATTTCTATAAATTCAGTTGGAGGGATGGACTTGATTTTCTGTCTGACCCACCCTTCGGATGGTACTGGGATTACCGGGGTTCACACCTTCAGTCAATTCACATAATCAGGCATTGTATTATTTAAGGACTGGCTGGTTATTAGTAATTTGAACAACTTTTTTGCCCTTTCATTATTTCTTTTAGTAGTTTTTTAACTGAAGCTGGATTATTCAAAAAGACCTCTCTGGTCCTGATTCATCACACTTACCTGTTTCTCCCTGACTGGTATTCTTGGTTTGGAAAAGGTTTCCACTAAAATGTTCTCCATCTCCTCCTGGATTCTTCTGGCTGTAAACCTTCCCCTGCAGTCACCAACCTGTGAAAGTAAGAATTAAATTCCATTCCACCCAAATTAAAATTGCAGTTGAACTCCTGTCTCGTTCCCATTGAGCTACACTTATCTGAGTTAATTATTTCTATTCCCACATTACCAGTATATAAAATCTGTAAACCACCGCCAGCATAGAGTCCTGCATTTGAGTCTGCATTTTTCTTAATTACGATATGACTGCTAATAGGTCTCAGAAGCTCTGCTATATATGTACAAGCCTGTAAAAACACACAATGGAAGACTATCTAGTTATGGATCGGCCTCCCCAGTGTCGTTTTGTCAAACTGTTCAAATCATGAATGCAGAAAAGTACAGTCAGGTTTTATTTCACCATGCAATACCATCTGGCAATGATCCCAAACCCACTGCCAGTGCAATAAAACAGACTCTACCTGTGCACTCAAAGTACTTTATACAACATGCCTCATTCACCCAAGCACTTTTTTCTATGCTTTTTCCTACTTAAGTGCTTTCTATCCAACATTCACACTCCAATGGATGCATCAGAGAGCAACTTGGGGTTAGTATCTTGCCCAAGAATATTTGGCATGCAGAGTAGTCAGCGATTGAACAGCCAGCCTTCACGATTAGTAGATGACCTGTCCTACCTAGCTACAGCCACCCTAGTGAAAGCATATCTGGGTAGAAAACAGACAGCAGAATCTCCCTAGAACTAACCCCTCAACAAGATCGAAGCAGTGTGGGATCATCTTGACAGCGAATGGAACAAAAGAAAACACATCCAAAGGAGAGCCTTGAGAAATCTTCCAGAAGACTACTTAACACAAAGGTTTTCCTGACAGAGTTTAGGCAGTGTTATTATTATTGCTTTTTTCCAAGATAATTAGAGGTATAGGCTTGGTTTTTGCCATATATACTGTATTTTCTGTATTTCAAAATCGGCACAGAAATCATCAGTCGAATAGGAACCACAAGCAACAAAAAGTAGGCGGCAACAAAATGGAACAGAGGTAAAGATTACTTTTATTTTGATAATTCCTCCTGCAATCAAGCAATTTTCTGCGCTTAATATTCAAATAGGCATTAACATTGCATGCACACAACATTGTAAACTTGCACTTGTGTAAACCCCAACAATCACTATCAGCTTCATCTGTATTACAGTGATCTAATGACTGAGGCATGATGGCAGTAAATAAATATCTTCTCTTATTTTTTGTGTTTTCTCTTAACATGCAAACACACTCACACATATGCACATTCAGCAGAAACAGTACATTCTATTCTCTCATAAGTTAATTCATATTGAAGATGTACTTTAACCAAGTCGGTTTCAAAATTAAGGCCTTAAAACATTTTAAAAAATGGCTGGGGACAGATACTATCCGACACGAGCTCAACATCAGTGTGACAACATCTTAGACGATAAATAAGTGGTATTTACGAAGAATTTAAAAACCAAGTCTTTGTAAGAAAAAGGTTCAGGGCATAATATGTTGGACAGTGTTAATATCATTCTGCAACTTCAGCATAATTAGCTGGGTAAAAACCCTCCTTCCCGCCGCTCAGCACTCCTCGGCACCAGCCTTGGTCGTCCTCTTCCTCTACCTTCAGGAATACCTCACCTGGCATCAAACAGAACAAAACTCAGTTCAGTTATGGACATACAGCATGGTGAAATTAATGTTAATTAAGGCAAAAATTCAACTGTTGTTGTAAAGACATATTTCAAAAGGAGATTGGAGTCATATATATAAAAGAATATTAGAGTTTGGACATTTTGCTATTACACGGCACTAAAATAAACAAGTGTGGAAGTGTGCAGGGAATAAAAACATATCTGTTTAGGTTTCATGTTGGCTTAATTGACAGTAACAGTTGTTTTTTGCTCCATGTGTCATCCTGCGGTTCAGATATGGGTTTCCTGGCAACCTTGCGAATGCTGTCTTGTGTTTTTCTGCGGTTAAGATTTCGGCACCCTAGGGCAGTGGTTCCTAACCTTTTTCTGGTAAGCCACATGCACACAGGCTACTAATTTCATGATCCACATTGCACGCTTTTTTGGTGTATCATTCAAGTGATAATAAAAAAAAGATCCAAGTTGAATTTAATGAAATAATGATCAGCATAACAGCATTAACAAGCTCTTGTTTGTTTACATTTTTATGCACAAATCATATTCATTCAGCTTAATTTTACTCCATACTTTTCCCGTGGTCATTTACAAGTTATTAAAATAAAACTACAGCAGCATAAACCATAAAATATCACATTAGTAATTCCACGCAGTGTTTACCAGCCTGTCTATCATCATTTTAGAAGGACTGATTACAATTCTGTCCTCCCACGCGTATTTATGTTGATGTGGTGGTTGTAATTTGGCATAAACATCTTGTCTTTACACCGAGAATAAAATGGAGTTGTTGCGTCACACTGTATGTGTCACCTGCTTTAAAGGACAGCTCATCACCCTCCTCTCCCACGTAGTCGTACAAAGCTCGCACCTTCACACCCCCAATCATCACACTAGGAGGAGAGGAAAAGTAAAAACGATGAATATGAATCAGGTGGAAAAATGTATTGTCAACCTCTGGATCATTATTATTCATTCATTAGTCAGACATGTGAAAAAGAAAGTTTTCACAGGACTGCATAGAGTGAATAACTAACTATACCCTATGATGCAGCAGCTTGTAGAACTACCTTTAGCGGTAATAACTTAAAGTAATCATTTTCTGTGTGACTCTCACATTACTGCAGAGGAATTTTGACTAAATCTTTTTTACAACCTTGCTTCATCTCATTGAGGTTTGAGAGCATTTAGCTGGTCCCCTGAACCACGGTCGCCACGGGGGACCACGGGGCGACCGTGGTTCGGTGGGTTGGAAAGCTCATCTTGTAACCGGAAGGTTGCCGGTTTGATCCCCCAGCTCCGTCTGTCTTGGTCGTTGTGTCCTTGGGCAAGACACTTCACCTACCGCCTACTGGTGTTGGCTAGAGGGGCTGATGGCGCGATATGGCAGCCTCGCTTCTGTCAGCCTGCCCCAGGGCAGCTGTGGCTACAACTGTAGCTTGCCTCTACCAGTGTGTGAATGTGAGAGTGAATGAATAGTAGAATTGTAAAGCGCTTTGAGGGTCTCGAAAAGCGCTATATAAATGCAATCCATTATTATTATTTATATCCAGCTCCTGTAAAGATCTGCCACAACGTTTCAGTCAGACTTTGACTGGACCATTGCAACACCTTTGATTCTTTTCTTTTTTCCGCCATTGTTGTAGATTCACTGCTGTGCGTCGGATCATTGCCCCGTTGCTTGATCCAGCTGTCAGACAGATGTCCTCACATTTGACTCTAGAATACTTTGGTATTCTAGTTCATGCTCAACTCAATGTCTGCAAACTGTTCAGGTCCTTTGGCTGAAAACAAACCTAAATCAGCACACCTCCACCAGCGTCGCTGACAGTTGGTATGAGATGACAATCCTTCCAAACGAGCCATACTTTTTCCAATTGTGCAGTCATAAACTTTAACATGCTAACTCCTGTAGCTGCTCACACTTGCTGATGATAAATTAAGCAAATGCATTTGGTTACTTGATGGTTTTTGGCTGCTAATTATGTTCTTAATTCCTATGGATGGTGTACTTAGGTTTTTTACAGCACTGTATAAAAGTGCACACACCACTTGGGGTAACTTACGGTCGGCTTTCCTTTCCTTTTTGGTCCCTCTTCTTTCGCTTGAGCTTTTTTACTGGTGGGACCCATTCCTGATGTAACACGAAAAAGAAGATATAGGTTAACATGTAGCTCCTTGACAAAAACTATAAAAAAGAGCTGCAAAAACACAATTTATGACTCTGAATTCAAAACACCTTGGATACTATTATTTATGATGATTAAAATCTGCTGCAATCACTCTGCTTAAAAAAATGCAGACACGGTGTGACAGCAAACGCAGGTCTTTAAATAGACATTTGAGGCCAGCTCCCAAGCCACACACAGTTGCATATTAAAATTCCCAAATTTACTGTAGAAATTAACATGTTTACCACCTAGTATACAAATTGTTTTTATCAGCTAATTTTCCCTTTAATTGTTGAGATGATGTTTTTAAAAGAAGGCTTAAAGTTGTGCATTATTAGCGGTGAAGGTTGGTGGTAACTAGGACGCTAACTGTCTGCTAGGCTTCATCTCACTGAACTGGACTGCTCTGCTATTTTCGTGGGGTTTTCACTTTAATTT
The DNA here is from genome assembly GCF_013358895.1 of Oreochromis aureus. NCBI lineage: Eukaryota > Metazoa > Chordata > Actinopteri > Cichliformes > Cichlidae > Oreochromis > Oreochromis aureus. Next base: position 19,868,200 of record NC_052949.1, read on the forward strand.
AATTACCTGACAAATAGTATTGCTCTGCCGTCTACAACAGGTTTGCCCTCAAGTTTTGGTGAGTAAAAGTTATTTTATTTGTATTTTAGTGCTAACATACCGTGTCTGTGATTCAGCTAAACTAGGAAGCATTAGCTGATAGCTTAGCACTCTTGCTATTAAACTAAATATAAGGCCTTTCTAATGTAAAAAACTGCAACAGCCAAAACGTTTCATAAGTGGATATTTATTGTGGATACTTCAGATTTTTAGGTATGTCTATAAGAAAAACACTTAAGGTTATGAATCTTGTTTATATGTATATGTATACAAAATATCTACATAAACTCAATAGACTCAATTAGTATACAGTGTTTAAGTTGCACATAGAATAATACAGCTGTTTACATGTCTGTGTACCTCAATCTTTGGCCAGTCGGTGGGCATGCCTGGACCGTGATTGTTCTTCCACCATTTGAGATCATCTTGCTCATCGATGGCCATTAAAGTTTGGTGGAGCTCACTGTAAACTGCCTTGACACTGACACAAAGATGAAGAGACAGTCAACGCTACCTCTTGTGCTAACAAGTAATTTGTACACATAAGCATTCAAGTGGTCGCTCACCTCTCATTGTTGGTGACATCCAAGTGTCTATGGATGGACAGGAAGACTTGCTTGAGAAAGCTGATCCTCTTCCTCTCCTCCTCCTGCGACTGTTCAAAAATGGCTTCCATCTCCTCCATATAGCGAGGTGTGTAGGTCGACACGTCCTCCAGGATTTTCTCATATTTATCTCTAGCCTGCAGGCAGAAACAGTTCCATGATGTAAAGTTGAGTACCCTCCCCAGGAAGAACCTCTGCTGTGTGGCTTTAACAGAGAATCTAATACGTATAAATCATCTGATGCTCTCTGCTGTTCCCATGCTGTGCTCCATAAACACTGAGCAGAGTAACAATAACACATCTCCATAGAAGGGAAATGCTTGGAACAAAAACTGAAGGCTGGGGCTCGTGTTTAGAATTTTTCAACTGAGTAAATATCAGCAGATATGAGTCGTGAATAAGAAATGGTGAAATTAGAAGTCCTATCAATGCATCCCAAATTAAACATGCATGACTGAGTGAAATGTTGCAGTGATTAAACATCTCTCCTTACCATTTCCTTCTCCTCCGTGGCCTTCTCTCTGGCCTCAGTCATCTTCTGCTTTTTCTCTTGGCTCATTTCAGAGTTTTCGTTTGCTTGCTTTTCTTTCTCCAGAGCTGCTTGCTCCCTCTGACAGGCCTTGTGGTATGCAACTCGAACCTTCTCCAGCTGTTGAATATATATGTACATGTAAATATTATTTATTTGATGGAAAACAGATTTAGTAAATATGCAGTTTTTAGCCAGATTCTTTCTTTCTTCTTCATTTTTTGCTGAGAGTTAGATAAAAAGGTTGATGCCACTTACATCTATCATTTAAGTACAAAGCTTTTGCCAGGATTAGTTTATCTTTGTACTGGAACTAAACTGGGCTTAACTACTGTTGATCTGCTAAAAAGTAAATAATAAGGTCTATCCACTATAGCTAGTTAGTTGCATTATATCATTTTTATATACAGGAAAGTCAGATAAGTCAATACTCAGGTTTCACCAGGAAATAGTCTGTGTCCAAAAGGTTTTGGAGACTCTTTGTTGTTGTATACCTGTCTGCCTTATATGACAGAGCTGCTGTGAAATTTGAATTCTCTGCTGTGAAATTCAAGGGTCAGAATTTGAATAACATAAAACATAAATAACATAAAAGCATGGATCCATCTCTTATCAACAGTTCAAGCTGCAGGTGGTGTAATGATGAGGGGGGATATTTTCTCATCTCTTTTTGTTCCCCTTATGCCATTTGAGCGATGTTCAAACACCGCAGCCTACCTGAATAATGTTAGTGACTATGTTCATCTCTTTATAACCACAACATTGCCATCTGGTTTCATGAACATAAGAATGTGTTCACTGTACTCAGATGGCCTCCACAGGCACCCAATCTCAATCCAATAGAGCACCTTTGTGATGTGATTGAATGGGCATCATGGATGTGTAGCCCAAAAATCTGCAGCCACTGTGTGATGCTATCATGTCAATGTGGACCAACAGGGCAGTTGAGTGATGACAGAGACAAAGGGCTCAGGTCGAATACAAACCCAGGACTCTGTAACTGACTTGCAGCATACCTGCTCAGCCTGAGAAGCTAACCTAGCACACAGTTGTTGTTTAGACTGGTCAGAATGACATCATAGATATCCTGATAGATAACTCTGATTAGTCAAAGTGGTATATTGCCACTTATAATGTTAATTTCAATCAAACTTACTAAATAAATATTAAAACGATTTGTCATAGTGTTTATTCAAATGGTTATTAACATAATAACCAATCATAGCAGAGCAACCCTCTAGCTGAGCCGATCTACGACCAGCCCTCTCATTTCTTTAAATAAAACATATAGCTACCACCAGCAGCTAGTCAGCAGCTTTGGTCTAACATCTGACATGGAGTTCCTTATAAAAACACATCATCAACAAATGTGGTATTATGTGTTCCATTTATTTCTTATCAAGGGGGGAGGGCCATGGAGCCTATCCTCGCTATTACTGGGTAGCCTGGACAGGTTTCCAGTCCATCACATGGAGCTGAGAGCTAGACAACCATTTATGCTTAAATGTATGGTTACAGCCAATTTAGGATCACTAATAAACCTGTCTTTGGACTTTCGGAGGAACCCAAAGTACCTGCAGAGAACCCGTGCAAGCACAGCGAGAACATACAAGATGCAGCCGGCTGCCAGATTTGGACCTAAACCTCTTGCTGTAATATTTTCCCAGCAAACATAGTCCCTTGGGGCCTGTGTGGGACAAGTGTGGGTTTGCTGGATAGGGCGTACACTGACATGTTTGCTGGGTTACTACCTTGAAAATGAAGTCAAATCTCTGTGTTTCTATTTGTCTGCTAAGTGAAGCTAACAGGCTGCTAGGAAAAAGAAACATTTCAGGTCTTCTTGGGCAGTCTTCATCTGCATGTGTCTGATATATCTTATATTTATCTCTTAGATATATCTTTCATTTGCTGATTAAGAAAATGACATTGCCAAAAGCTAAGAGGACATTCAGCCTGTTTGGTATTGCTAGACCATCATTATAAGTTCACAGTGGTGGATGTATGTGTGCTGCACCTTCATAAGCTTCTTGGACCAGGGTTTCTGCGCACGTGAAAAACTTGTGTTGGTGTCGTAGCTCTCCCTGAACCCGCAGAAAATTTTCTTTGGAAAGGTCTCCTTTTGCCAGGTCTTCACCCGGACTCCCTCCTCTGAAGTTAGCGACTGGGAAATGGAAGAATGGAGCGCGGACAAACGCTCAGTGGAGGTGAAGAAACACTGCCATGCTCTCATGAGGGAGCCATAAAGTGGCCCTGGGGAAGCAGGAAAAAAATAGAGGGCATGAGGAATGAAACAACACAGGGTGCAGTGGTGAGTCATGGTACTAATAAAGAAATAATGACCTTAATTTTTACACTGAAATTTCAGGCAAGCACAGATGCGCTCATAAAATGAAAATCAGTACTAATTTTAACTTTGTGAGAACAGCGATGGTGAGAAAAGACCTGGGAGTGTCTTTTTTCAAGCCAACATAGTTTCTTATACTTACGAGAATCCACTATGGACTTCCACTTGCTGCTCCACTGGCTGAGCTGCTGGGCGTACTGTTTTTCTACCTTTGCTCTCTCCATGAAGCAGGCCACTATGTCGTTGCATGCCTGGAAGGACCGTTCAGTTCGATGCACTGTGCGTACATAATTCCCTGGCTGGTAGGAAAGCAGGAAAGATGTTGATTATATGTGAAAATAACAATTTCTGCAAGTAGACACACCTACTCTTTTAGCTTAACAACGCTGGTTGTCTAAGATTTGACCATAAATATAATCCTCACCATCCAGAAACTCTGTTTCCTGGCATCCTCGGCAGGCTCTTTGGGAAGGGTTGCCATTATTGGGAGCACGTCTGTCTCATAAAGCAAAAGATTTGTTATAGAAGATAGTTGCTAGACTGGTTTGGATACATAGCAGGCAGAGAAAGAGAGTTTTTATTGGCAGGCAGATGACATTGATTATCATTGCAACAGGTTGGACGTCTGCACTGTGTGATGTGTACAGTTTCCTAGTAAACAAAACCGCTCCCCCTGTAGGCAAGTACATCTGACAGAAACAAAAACAAAAACTGGCAAAGCTTTGTGGTTGTGAGTGTGTTTTGCTTATGTCATTGTCATCACAACTTGCACAATTTTGTGTAATTTGCACTGTACAATGCCCAGATAACCCATACTCGGAGTCTTCCTGCACTATTAAGGGGAGTGCCGTTCCAGTGGCAGACTGGAATTCACAGGGGTGGGGATCTGCCAGCAGGAATAGAACAGCTGCTCTAACATTCTTCCTGTTGCCTTCCCAAAATAAACAGCGCAGAAAGGTCATCTTTCCCATTTGCTCTGACTAATACAGGCCCTGTTAGTACCAACAGTCTCCCACTCTGACTCTTGTTGCCATTCAGTTCAGAGATCATGTCTGCAAGAGTGCAGGGGCAGATTTCTGATCTGGCAACAAAAAGTGTGATTTTAATGAAATAAAGTGTGCACATAGCAGCCATATTTGCACCGCATGTTATGTATGACCCATTGGGCAGACAGAAGAAGAGAAACTGAACAGAAAAAGGCAGATGTATCCACAAATTTGTCGAGGACGGTCACAATCTGGCTTCTGTCTGTCTGGGTAGCGCGTTGACACATGGCTGGCTGAGTAATATAAAAGTGACTAACCACACCTCATCACAAGACTCAGCATGACTGAGAGTCAGACTCATAGCTTCTTTTCTGTAGATAGCTGGTATCCGTACTTGTATTATCTTGTTTAGACTTAATTTTTCTCACTTTCTATGAGCTCCTACAAGGTTAAAAAAAAGAGTCCCCCCAGGCGCAACCTAGACTTGCTTTATCTTGACTCTACTGTTCATGCAGAGGAAAGGAAGAGAAGCAACAAGCGAACAAATGTGAACAAGTTTTAAATAGTTTGTCAGACATATGCATTCAAGTATTTTAACTCTTAAAAACTCAATTCGCAAGCCAAGAAAGCATTAAAAGTGACAGCAGAGCACTCATGCCAGGGAGCAACCAGCACTTACATTTCTCTCTGAATCACCAGTGATTACTCAAGTGACCACTTGTTACTGTAGTTCAAGGGCTGCTGAGGAGTTCTCTCCATGACTATCTCCCCCTCTCCCAGTGTGCCTCTCCTCCTCTAACACATGCTCCTCTCCCTCTCTCACTGACCCAATTTTCCCTTGGCATTTAAAGTTACACACACACGTTGTTGATCGCAAAGTGGGTGTGAAACACCGAGACAGTTCAAGCCAGTAGGAAGAGAAAAAGAAGTTAAACAAATCAGAACATTTGCATGGTAGCTGATTCTATGCTAAACAGCTTCAGGGCAAACAAATGAGGAGGACGAAACTTACCTTTCTCGCTCTCCTACCCGTAAGCTGTGCTTCTAGTTTGCAGTCATGCTACGACAAACTATTCTTCCTCTTTCTCTTCTGATCCTTTACTTTAACCTCATCCTTTTTCGGCTTGTTTAGCTCTTCTCCCCCTCTGTGACTATCCCCGTCTCACTTTCTTTCCACTCTGTTATTAGAAAAACAGCTGGAAGAAACCCCCCTCCTTCTTTCTGCCCTGCCTGGCCCTCCCTCTGTCTCTCTCAATATGGTGCTAATGAGATGCTGAACCCTCATTTTGACTGTTCACTGGTCACAGAATCATGTCAGTGTGGCACACAGTCATGTGAGCTTATTAGTGAGAGTGTGACAGCAGGAGGGGGGCGAGGCAGAGGGGGGCTCCCGTGAACTGCCACATTAGCCCTATGCTCCACTGTGACCTGCCATTCTCTCTGGTTGGGCCTAGAAAGAGAGTACAGCATGCAGCATGTTCACCTACTCACTGTTTATTCTGCCCTGTACTGTGCTGGATGCGAGCCAGGAGTGAAAGGAGAGCACCAGTGTCATCCGGACTTACACTCTATTTACTGCTGTCTCTAGCTGGTCTCATTGATTTGCCGAGGCTTGCTGGAAACAGTGGAAACTGTTGTGAACACAACATTGGCATGTTACATTTTCAAACACAGCTAAGTTTTGGCAGTTTTAAATAAGTTATAAAGCAACATTGTGATTGATTTGGAGCATATGGTATTCCAGATATTGTTATTCCAGTGTTCACTTTGTTCTTTTTTAGCTCTGTTTGGTTGGTTTGGGAAATTTCTGTCTCTTTAACTCCTTGCCATTAATATTGCCTGTATGCTTTTTAGTGCACAGAAGGTAGTGGACTGTACAAAAGATACCTTTTGTGCCTTATGTACACTGATGCCTGCTCTGTTCTGTGCTGGGGTCTTCCTCATGCTGCTGCAGAGGAGATGCACATTGGAAGGCAGGAGGAGGTCTCAGAACAGATCCATGACATCAAATATAAATTGCTGCAGATGGAAATAACCACTGTAACAATAGCAACTGTTGTCGCGCTGCAAAGAGGGGTTTGAATCTAAGCCTTTCTGTGTGCATATGCTTGCATGTTCTCCATGCAGATGTGTGGGTTCACTGCACAGTCGAAAGACATGTTAGGGTAAATCATGATTCCACATTGACCACAGTAGTGAATGGTCATCTGTCTCTATGTGTTTGCCCTGTGATAGAATTGTGACCGGTCCAGAGTGTACCACATTTCTCACTTCATGACAGCCGTGCTGGGCTCCAACCCCCCTCCAACCATAGGGATAAGAAGATGGATGAAAGAAAATAACAGCATTCTTTTAACTGTAAGGCTCTTTGCTAAAATTATTCTATTCTGACAACTTAACTAAACTAGCAAGTAAAGTCACAGTATGTCCTGACAGAGATTAATGAGGTGTAATGAAAATATCTAAGCCTCCTGCTACATTTGGATCGCTCTGTGGAATTCCAGTTTTTATCATTTGCATTTCCACATTTGGGATGCATCCTATTTTTCAAACAAACAAAACAGCATCACTTCAGTTTTGTTTTGGGGAAGAGGATAACACTGTATGAATTCAAGTTTGTATGGGGGGGCATAGTAGTGTAGACATGGCCGAAAGCCTCCTGCCTTCTCCATGTAAATTGAGTTGATGCACAATGGCAGGCATCACATTTTGCATCAAAGGTTTTTCTTGGAAGTTTGCAAGACATTACAGTAGAACACAGTGTTGACAGTTGAAAAACAAAAAGCAAGCAAGCAAACAAACAAAAACAATGAGCTCACTCCCGGTCATGCTGACCTGATCTGCCTCCTTCAGGCATGCACACTGTGCTTTCTTTTTACACTGACAACTGCTGTTTGCTCTCTAGGTTGTAGTCAGAGACCCATCTGTTATCAGCATCACCCGTGACATACAAGTCAGTCTGACACAGAATTGGATGACGGCTTTCTGGACAGTTTTGAAATCCACGGTGAAAGCACAGATATGCACGTGTACATGGTTAGAACGGGACTTCCATTTAAGTCTTTTTGAGAAAAAAATCCAGGAACTTTTTCATGATATCTTGTCATGAAAAAGTTCTTTCCAAAGGATATAAGTAACATTTAGGGGTCAATGTGTCCAAATTGCGAAAGCGTTAGTTTTCTCACTTGGTAGATGTCTCTAGTAATAGAGTTTGTGACTTTGTGTGTCCTGGTTTCTGAGTAAGCGTCTAAGATTTCTGCTGCATCCTCAGGACAATGCAAGCCAAGCGAATAGTAATTGTGCTCATAGCAATGGAAAATTACATTTTAATATTTAAAGACCATTATATATTTTCCAAATCACAGACCTGACTTGCTACCTACTATTACTTTTCAGACCTTGGAGAAACAGTTTAAATTAAAATAGAGATTGGTGATAAATTCAATAAACAATCCTGTTATTCAAGTGAAAAAAGAACAAGTGCAAAGAACATTTAACCCCAACTGAAAAGCTATTTGAGACTTAAACCATTATGTTTTGTGGGACAGCAACACCAACACAACGCAACAAAGAAGAAAATATCTTTAGGAAGAACAGAAACAGTGTTCTACATGCTCTAAGTACAAGTTTAAAGACTTGTTTCACCAGTCAGATTGCTCAGTTATCTGATGGTTACTCTTTTAATTTGTACCAGATATGCAGTCCTTATGCAAAATGAACTTGAAGATATCAGTAAAGAAAAGTAACTTTGAAAAACCCTTATTAAAACTACACATGTTGTGAGTAAGTGGTAGCCTCTGGGACTGAAACATGAAGCCAACAAGGAGCTATCAGACACTGTACTTCCTTGATGGGCTATTTGAAGCTGTCTCTAAAACTGAATCAGTTTTAATAGGTATCCATGTTCAAATCTACATTAGAATAAAGCATATTTACAGCCTGGTACAAAAATAGCTTTTATTAGTATAACTTATATAGTCCTTTGTGTCCTTTAAAAATCGGTTTCCTCTGTTTGTAAAGCCGCAAGTCCTTTTCTCACAAGGCGAAAAGACCTCCCATGAAAAACACCTGAAAACCAAAGACTGCATATAAAAGATGGACATAGCCATTTTCGTTGTTTTCCCTCCAGTCCCAGATCTCGCGATGCTAACAGTGTGTAAAATCTCACCACTAGATGTCAGTAGATTGCAATCAACTGAATTCTGTCTTCTTACTTACTCTCTCAATTCAAGTGCAAAATCCAACTGTGGTGACCAGTGCAGGATAAATGACTCTGGCCACCATTTATGTGTAGTGAGTATGCGGCGTCAGTCCACTGTTTACCTCAGTGGTCAACATACTGGGTGTCCATGGCAATTTACTCTGGAGGAGGCTATAAAAGGAGTCAGTATGAGTTGATGAATCAGTGAAGCTCACTTCTGACTGATGACAATGATAACTGAGGTGAGTTGTTGAGGATATCCTGAATTTTTCTGTTGGTAAGACCTGCTGAGCCTCCCTGAGCCTGGTTCTGATGGAAGATTTCTTCCTGTAAGAGGGAGTTTTTCCTTCCCACTGTCACCATGTTCTTGCTCAAGAGGGTCCTCTGATTGTTGGTCTTTTCTTTATATTTTTGGAGCGTCTTTGGTGCTATAAAAAATAAACTTAATTGAATAATTTCGATTAAAAGTATCCCCGTGAGAAGAAAACAGTTGTGGCTTTATGACACAAAGAAAACCGATCCTTGGTAGTTTTCCTAATTGTGTGCAAAACTCAACAAAAAGAAATACAAAAAAAGAAGAGAAAAAATTGGAAAACTCGCACAAAAAAATCAACACGATTACATTTACAGTTTTCTCCCATGAACCTTAAACTGACCACCATGGTAGAAAACAGTCATTTCTTTCAAGTTGTTTTGCATTGTTCTTCATGCCTCACGGGCATCATTCGTTTTGCTGCATGAATGCAGCCAGTGTTTGCTTTGAATTAAGCCATCTCATCTTCTTCTTATCCGTGCGCTCTAAACTTTTGTCCTATTAGCTCACTGAGCCTGATGGGAAAACAATCCTGGACCTGAAAACAATGTTGTGTTCAACCACCCTAGGGCTGAGACGAGCTGCTGCCAAATGACTCAATTCAAACACTGCACTTGAAATTGGATCATTATGTGAATCTGTCAGAAGAGGGAATCCAACATGAAATGAGAATCACAACAGGGCAATAGTTTATTTTAGCATTTATTTCAACACCTTAGTTGTACCTCTATCATGTTGTTTACCAGTATACTGTATTTTATTTAAAACAAAAATTATATATATATATATTTATATATTTATATATACCTTTTATCTCTGCATACTTATGCTCAAACTGTATGTAGTCATAGTCATTATGCATTTCACTAGACCTAAAATGCTCTTTTAAATCATAGTATGTAATGCTTTCTACACTACTGCTCAATCCTTTCTCCTTTTCGACCATAATGTGATAGCAACTCGTCATAAGAATACAGAGCCGTAATTTTAAACTCACATGTAGAAAATATGCAGTATACTAACGTGTCAGCTTCACAGGGGTCACCACAGGGCGAGCAGTATAGAAAGCATTTACAGAAAACCCAAAATGAACCATAAACAAAACAAAGCTTCAAAGAATTTTGCCCACACTATTTGGAAGACGGAGATTCTTAAAATGTTAACATACTTAATATTATAATCTTTATTATACTATATTTTTATATGTTATCTTTGTCGTTGCCATCATCATCATTACATACAGAGCTATTAATGATGTGTTTTTGCCTTACAGTTGACTTTACTGCAAATGGCTAAACTGGCACGTTAAAAACAAAATCCAGGATGTTCATGTTCACCTCTATGCAACACTCATAGTATTTTAAGTTTATCGCAGAAAAATCCCTTTTAAAAGTGAGTCAGAGCTTTTCTTTCTGAGGGGTAATGTGTGTGGAACAGTGAAACATTTGGATTGTCATCTGGTGAGAAAAGATAAACAATGCTTTCTGAGCATTATAAATACATTTTGAAAAAGGCATTAGAGAAAGAAAGGGGCTCAGGGGGCAAAGCATTTGACTACCAACGCAGGCAGACGGACACACACACACACGCACAAAATCAGACACACACGGACTCACAGAGGCTTAAGGTTGAGGAAGTCAGGCAGACAGAAGCAGTAAAAAGCCCTTTTTGATCACTGCACCTGCTGTGTGAGAGAGAGAGCGTTCAACATTATGGCATGGTAGAGGATGGAGCCACCCTTTGACCTGTGCTATGGCCAGTAAACACCAAAAGTCTAAGAAACATGGTTTGAAATGACATGCTAACCATTTCATTTCTAATATGCCATTTCCTTTCTGCAGAATAATCAAGACAACAATAAAAAGATTAATTTAACAACAACAGTTTTTCAAATTTCTGTCCTCGTTTTTCACAACTTTGATTCCAACAATTAGAAATACCCTGACCAGTTTGAAATGAGTGATTGCAATCAGCACTTAGTACAAAACAAATGGTTTCTACTAATAGTGAATTCAGTTTAACATGGAAGATATATTTAGCGCTTGCAAAGTACATACATACAAAGCATACTGGGGCAACCTTTGGGGGAAAATGGCAAATATATAAAACAGTACTGTGGTTGTTTATCTTTTCTTCTATCATCATTTACAAAAAAAAAAAAAAAAAAAAAAGCCTTTCTCCCACATTCTGACTTTGGCTCCAGTACTCGCAGCCATCAATACTCTGATCTGCTTAAAGCTACAAAACTGATGTTAGGATATGGCCCTCTGCTTTTACCAGAGTTTCTGGCTCAGACATAATCAGTAACATTTAATTGGGCTTCACCCTTTAAGCAGCAACTTTGCAACTTTTTCTTTGAACTCAGACTCAAGTTTTCTCATTGCTGCAAAGCAGCAGATGGTGTGAGAATCCATCTGTCAGTGTGTGTGAGAATATGAGTGCAAGTGCGTATGTGTGTTTATTCTTTTACAGCACAAAACGGTGTGTTAATTAAATGCCTGTCCATCAAAAGTTTTAAAGTATATTTTCAGATGAAAAGCATTATCTTTAGAAATTCTTATTTTCTTCATCACCTCTTTTGACCAATAGTTCTACAAATTTCAATCCAGTGCTCTAAAACAAATGTGCAAGACAACACGTTTCTCCACATATCCATGGATTCGAACAAGTTCAACGCAAGCTGTTGTTGTCCACTGTTCTTCTCTTGCAAGTCTTCTGTTACTGATCATCTTTGTCATTTCATTTCTTTCCCTCTTTTTCATCTTTGAATCACAACTTCATTCTCTCAGTCTGTGTCTCGGGGAGAAGTACTGACATGCAAAGGAGAAGAGAGCCGCCTGGGAAGAAAAGGAGGCCAAATCAAAGAATAAGAATGGGTGGAAACTTAAAAAAGATGGAACAACTAAGGTTGATATGACTAAGTTACTAAAGTGAAAGAGAAGGGAATGGAGAGAAGATGGGATGACCTTATCAATTTATATGCCTCTAATGAAGGAAGGGGATGGTTGAGCTAACTTGCATGGAAGTAATGAGACTCTTTGACTTTCCTTCATCATCCAGTGCTTCTTTTTGACCTCGTTGCCTCTCTGTTTTCCAGAGTCTGTTAGTCCTCCCTCACCTGTCAGTGAGTTTCTTCAGTGCCCTCTCGATGTTCATTCGATGCCCCACACGTGTCACTCCTAGATCCAAGAAGTCATCCTTGGTGAGCGAAGGCAGATGCGATCCATCTATCTCATTGTCTATAAAACGCTCTCTGTGTTCACCCAGATTCAGATAAGCCAGCCAGTCAGCCACGTCATACTTGGTCCAGTAGGGTAGGGGTTTGATGGCAAATGGTTTAGTTGGAGGAGGAGGATTGAGATGGGGATAGTTGAGACAGGAAGGGCTAGGTGGTAAATGCATGGGGGAAGAGGCTCCAGAGAGAAAATGAGTGGGGGAGAGTGAACGGGAGACAAGCAAGGGATTTGGACTTGGCACACCAGATGGGGAAAACAGTGGAGGAGTTGAAGCTTTGTAGGGGTCTCCTAGAGGGATGCCAGGAGAAGGAGGAGTAAGGGGCCCGGGAAACTCAAATGGGTTGCTGTAGACGGGTGTGCTTGGAAGGATCGGGAGAGAGGAGGGTCTGGGAGGGGTGGGGCTTTGCTGTTCAGTGTTATAGATAAGAGGGCTGGGAGCCCGACGTCGAGCGACTGAAGACCGCATCTCTTTAGTAGGACTGCACGGAAAATCAAAAGTCTGCCTGCGCATCTTGGACCTGTGCTTAGGTGACGTTGGGTATGGGCAGTAGGTTGGAGAATGGGGAGGATGTGAATGAACTGGGGACGAGGGCATTTGTGGAGAAGGGGATCGGGTCCAGTTGCGCTGAACTGGGACTTGAGGTGAGGGCGAGACAGAAGGTGTCGCCGAGAGGTTGGGGGTCAGGGTCTGACGATGCTGTGGGGAGGAAGTGGGCAGCGGTGAGGTCGAGCGTCCAGTGGGAGGACTATGAAAAGCATCACTGTAATCCGCTGAATACCTAAAAGACAAATAAAATTATCCTGTAAAATTTAATTCACACTATCAAATATGTTTCATTTAGTTATAATATCAAGGAAGAGGTGAAAATAAGCAAACCTATGCATGGTGGGAGACTTTGGAGTGTGGCTCCACTCATCCATGCTCTTCATGCTGCTCATCTGCTGTAGCTTGGAGCTTAGTTCATTGATGATGCTGGCTTTCACACCTGAAAGAGGTGAGTGAATTCTGCGGCCATCCAAAACCATACCGCCTCTCTGGATTCCAGCTTGCTCGTGTTCCCCAAGATCACTCCAGCCCACCGATCGAGTGTCCATGGGCCTCTCTAAACAGGCAGCCAGGGCAGAGCTGAAGCCGTCTTCCATCTTGGATCGACTCTGCTTGTGCTTCCTTTCATCTGAAAATGCTCCATCTATACCGGCGTCGTCTGGGTTGTTTTGTCTGTGTAACTGCAAAGGAGCGGGATTGGTGCTGTTCTGCCTACGTAGTGCTACAGATGGGCCCCTCCCTCCACCCTCCTTGTAATGAGTCATCTTCGGAAACACGGGATTTGCCAATTTGGCGCTGTGCACCTCAAATGTTTGCCCACCTGAGTAGGTTGTGCAAGGATCCTGATGTTCACTGACTTTCTCTCCCTCTCCTCCTCGCCCATCTCCTCCAACCCCTCCTCTCTCTCCTCTTAGCCCACTGAGTCCCAGCATTTCTAAATGGTGGTCACTGCTACTGTGACTGTCCAGCTCTTCAATTCCAGAATCCACCACAGCTTCTTGCCAGTCTCCGCTCTTGTGTATAATAGTAGTTTGATGAGTGTGGTCAGCCGCTTTTCCCCCTGTGGTGAAGCCAGCCTTGGGCCCAGCCATAGTTATACTGTAGTCAGAGGATGCTGGAGAAGTTGTGGTGGTGGTGGCAGCAGCAGTTGCCGTCATGGTCGTGGTAGCATAGGTCATGGTAGTGGTGAGGGTGGCAGTGCCTCTGTCCTGTGCTGGGGTATGAATACCTAGTGAGGGGTCGTTAGGGCTGCTGTAATAGGGGTGAGAATGGGACATGGGCTGGGGTCTGTGCAGTGATGTAGGAGGCAGAGAAGCAGCAGAGGTGGTGGTGGTGGTGGTAATGGAGGTGGAGGCAGAGGGAAAGATCTGTGGGGATGGATAAGATGGAGAGAGAGCTGACTGCGTGAGGTTGGCCACTTCACTGTCATAGGAAGTAAGGCTGGAGGTAGCTGAGTCGCCACCCTGTGAAGTGGGTTGGGGAGGATTTGAGGTCTTGGGGGATGGGGGAGGAGGTGGGGCGGGTGGAGCAGCAGAAACAGAATGTTGACCCTGGTGTTGACGATGTTGAGAAAATTCCCGGACCCTCTCATTCTTACCATTAGCAAACTGCAAAGGAGGGGGCAAGGGATCTGCGAAGACAAACTCATCATCTGCGTCTATTGATGGAGCTGGTGGAGGCAAAACCATCAGTCCTAAATTTCCACCCGCTCCTGCCCTAGCTTCTTCCATTGCTTCGTGTGCTTGTGAAGGGGCTGTGGGGACAGTATACTGAGGAATGTAGCTGGTGTTGGGAGTGCTTTCCATCTGAAGGAAGGAAGGTCTGCGGGGGGCAGGTTGAGTTGGTGGGGGAGGAGGCTGTATGGGTGGAGCAGGCCTGCTGTCATATACCTCCTTTTCTCGCTCCCTGGGACTTTGTGGGTAATACTGAGTTGAATATTGGCTGTTTCTGTCTTCAGAGAAGCGAACTCTAAGACCTTCCCTGGGTCCTCCCTCCTTTTCTCTTTCCACACGCTCCCCACCTCCCCCTCCCAAACGTAATATCCTTGGTGATTGTGGCCGGCTCAGAGATGCAGGAGAGGTGGTAGTGGTGGGGGAACTTAGGTGGAGAGATACTGGAGAAGTGTAGGCCGACTGCGTTGGCGTTGCAAAAAGGGAAGGCGTTGGAGTCTGAACAGGGGTGGGGAAGGCTCCTACTGTGGAAAGCTGCCGGCCAAAATGTCTGTCTTCTCGTCGTGTCCTGCGATCATCTTTTAGAGCTCGCTCTCTTGCAGCCAGGGCCAATCCCAGAGGGGATGAGGGGTCCAGAACCTTCCCGGTAAGTGGGTGAATGAAGGTAGTAGCAGGCTGGGTGCCATACATTGAGGGAGCTGACTTAGGCTGGCCATCCTGATTGATGACAGGGGAAGAATACTCAGGCAGGCCAAAAGCTGGGGGCATGCTGCTGGAATAGCTGACGTAGTTGTCTCCAGAAAACATGCCTTCATCTATAGACTTGGAAGGCCGAAGCCGAGGGGTGGGCACTTCCATTTGTGAGCCCTGTAAAGGCTGAATTCGCACCCCTTGTATTCCTCCTCCCTCTCCAGCTCCACCTCCTGCTTCCCCTTGGATGTCCTCCTCTGATGAGAGGAAGAAAGAAGCACTCTTTCTCCTCATATCTCGAAAGCGTTCCCTTTCCCTGCGTGCTCCTCCACCTGCGAATGTTGTACCAAATGCTGAACTATAATCCAAGTTTTCTAGGTTTTGCTGTGAGGAAACCGAAGGGGCAACAGTTGATGAAGGCAAAGAAGTCGATGTTGGAGGTTGAGGTGGCACAGAGGTGAGTGGTGAGGGCAGGCTGGCATTAGGGCTGTCTGGGGTTGCCTCTCCAGAGGTTTGGTCTTCCACATCTTGGGAGGGCTCAGCCTCCATGCTGCTACCCTGGCTGCTTCGACCACTGCTACTGGTGGAGGGCGCTTTGACAATGATGGTGGGGATGGGGATAGAGCTCTTCTCTTTGGTTGCACCTCCTTTTCCTCGATGCTGTCTCAGACCATCTTCCACTTTTGACTGTTTCATCAAAGCTCCCCGACCTCCCCTCCTTGCCACCCCTCTGCCAACTCCTCCACTCTGATCCCGGTTGGACACAGGTGGTTGATGCTGGGGTGCTTGTTGTTGGGCCTTAGGCTTAGCACTTGTTGGGGGTGTAGCACTGCTGTAGCCTCTCCTTAGTCCTCCCATCTTGCCACCACCTCTCCTGGGCGCCTCTGGCTCTCTGATGCACACTCCTTCTGACTGCCTGCGAAGCGTGGGAACCATGACCTGCTGGTTCATTACACCTGGTCCTGCCCTCTCCCAGCCAGCTTGAGACGGATGCCCTGGCTGAGAGTGGAGCTGGTAGTGGGGTTGAGATACAGGGGGGATTGGCATGGCAGGTCCTCTACCCGGATGAGGGCCTGCAGATAAAGGTGGCTCTGGAGCAGACGTGTTAGGGGGTGGGGGGATTTCTTCTGGTCCAGGCACAGACAGGCTGCGAGCTAACTTCATAGCAGGTGGGTGAAGGTACTGCCTTTCCTCCTCTGTTACACCTAAGAAGAAGATCACACACTTTTAGAAACATTTACAAGAAGAAGCTATACTGAGCTGGCAGAAATCTCTTAATAAGAACTGACATTACCAATAGATTTTTGACGCATCATGACTGCATGCTGGGGACCGTGGCCTGGTTGAAAATGAGCTTGGTTGTAGTCAAAACCAGGTCCAGCTTGTACCATTGCCAGTGATGACTGCTGATCATATGGTTGCTTCAGGTACCAAAAAAAATTGAAAAGTAAGTAAAAGAGAACGAATGAGAATTTGAAATGAAGAAGGTCTATAAAGAGAAGAAATGCAACAGGAATTTAGATATAATCAAATAAAACTGATGTTGGCTGTTGTTGAGTAGATATATGCAGAATAATCCAATACAGAAAAAACAATAAGTCTGAGTAACAGTACATTAGCCAGCAGAGTATAGATGAATGGACATAACCTGACTCACACTAAACAAATGTTTTGGAGTGGGTGGTCAATAGTCAATCATTTTCTCTAAAGTGCAGCGAGGGCAGGAGAACACACAGAGCTAAAGACCAAGTTGGTTTATAGATTTGAATTATTTTTGTTGGTATTAGTCACCTCCATGACTAAATACTGTATGTGCTAAAGCAGTGGAGAAGATCTGAGAGGGTGAAATAGCTGTTGAGTAATTGTTTGTGTGTGTGTGTGTGTGTGTGTGTGTGTGTGTGTGTGTGTGTGTGTGTGTGTGTATATATATTTATATATATTTAAAGATAGATAAATCGATAGATGAAAATACAGTAAAGAAGGCGAAAAGAGTTTTTACAATTCTAATGAGTTTGAAAGGTCATTTAGTATGATTAGCTTTGTTCTCCAACACAGTATTCAACAACTTTTTTTGTTATTTCTTTAAGTAGTCTTCAGGAATAGTTCTCCAGGCTTTTAAAAGACATTCACAACTCTTCTTTGGATGCTGGGAACTTTTTGTTCCATTCTCTTTCAAGATTTCTTGTGGGATCATCTTGAGGGCTTGGCCTCGGGGAATCCAATGCATGACTGAGTGTGTTCTATAATTTGTTTTCCTATCCAGGTTTGCATTGACAGTATGTTTGGGCCCACTTTCATGCTGAAAAATGAAGCCATTGGCAATTAGATGCTTTCCAGATGGTATTCTGAAAAATCTGATGGTACTTTTCTGCATTCATAATTTCATCGATTTTGACAAGACAACACTGGCTGAAATAAATCCTAACAGAGGCTCCATTGTAGACACTCACTGTTGTACCTCTCCCTGATCTCCTCCATACATACTGAATCAAAATTTTCAATTTTGGATCCATAACACGCAAAATTTTCTCTGTATTTGCCTTCCTTAAAACTTAAGACCATTTCTGATGATAAGCAAACAGTAGATGGAGCAATTAAAGGTCCAGATGCAGCTCCTAGGTCCTGTGTCAGATGTTTGATGGATTTTTCCCCCCATTTTTTAAGGACATGACTTTAAAGCCCCATTTCCATTAGTACCTACTCGGATCGACTCGCCACAGTTTTCAGCGGGGATATTTTACCTCGACATCCACCTTTGTTGTAGCTTTCATGTGGCATATTAATTACATCACGGGATGCTTGGATGCGTTTCTTTTTTTTTTTTTTTTTTTTTTTTCTGTCCCATTTGGTTCTTTAGCCGTCAGAATTGTTGTCTGAAGACCAACAAGGATACCAAATGGATTTATTTTGCCAAATGGATCATCATGGCATTGCCGTATTGGTCCATTTGATCAAACTTTGTTGTTATTATTTATTTTATTTTCAGTTGTTACAGATGGGACAGACATGACTGGGGGATAGGAAAGGGAGAAAGAAAGAGAGGAAGGAAAGGAAAAACAGAAGGGAAAAGGGACAGTGAGAAAGGGCACTTACAAAGACAAAGAGAAAGAGAAAAGAGAAAGCTTGGATGCGTTTCTATGACAACGTCCATGTACATTAGGTAGTACTCAGTTGTAATAGAAAACCAGTTGATCCAAGTCGAGCCATGGCGAGCTGTGGCGAGTCGATCTGAGTAGGTACTAATGGAAAAAGGGCTTTAGATACTGTTCATGTGCAGTAGATAGTTTTTTTTGTCCTCCACTTGTCCAGTTTCTTTACATTTTTTAAGGACACACTTCCTTTTTTAAAAAAAACATGAACAGTTTTCATAGCAAATTCAGAACAAATGGGAACTTTTGATAATTTGGCAGTGTGCTAGTAACAAAATTCACAAAGATACAATTGAAAATTGGTTCTGCTCAAGACCACATTAAAAATGACAAAAATGTCTAGCTCTTTAGAAGCAAAGTATAAAGAAAGGAAGGGTGATTATATTTAAAATTGCTCCTTAAGTCGAGGTCAAGCCAATCACATTGCAGCAACTTAGTGCATTTAAGCACATGGACATGATCCAGACAACCTGCTGAAGGTCAAACTGGGCATCAGAATGGAGAAGAAAGGAGATTTAAGTGAGAGAAAACATCCAGTGAGCGGCACTTCTCTGGGCAAAAAATGCCTTGTCGATGTCACAAGTCAGATGAGAAGTGCTTTGAGGTGATACAAACGCAAACGTAACCCAACAGAGGTCATCAGAAGAACGTCTGAGGAATATTTCCAGCATCTTTTTAAATCTTTGATTTTGTGCCCAAAAGAATTAAAAAGGGTGGGGTCCAAATTAGGCAATAGGAATAGCTTGATTTTCTTATATGAACTGTGACGCATGCAGAGCAATGTTAGTATAATCCAGGAATAACAAAAAAGATAAAAAACAAAAACAAAAAACAAAGGTCGAAATGAGCATTAAAGGCCCCTTTTAATAACTTGTTGACATGTATGTGCTTAAAAATCTATCAGCTACAGGAATGACCTCAACTAGGACCATTTCCTGACAATTCCCAACAGTACCTCCTTGGACACATTGGGAACAATACTCTTGCTTCGGTCCCTCTTGCCTCCATGACCTCTCTGGCCCTGGTTGTCTGATGTCATGGTGTGTTGGGCGGCAGCCAAGATTTCATCCAGTTTATCTAAAACACAGACAGAGCAGAGGGCATAAGACATAAGGCGTAAGTCAGGGCATAAGGAGACAGAGGAGTAGTGGAAGAGCTGTAGAAGCTAAAGGAAGATTTCAGTGATCCTACTCCTCTGTCCTTAAAGGTACAGTGTGTAAAATTTCACCTCTAGCACAACCCTAGCTACAGTGGCACTGTGGGACAACAGCTCTTCTCTAGTGAATGAAGGCCATCAGTCCACTGGTTACCTCAGTCATTAATATGTGTCCATATCTATTTTCTCAGGATGAGGCTGTAAAGCTTTCTGAAATGAGTCTGATGAGTCAGTGATGGTCACTTCTGACCAGTGACAGCGATACTGAGGTGAGCTGCTGTTAGCTAGTGTTAACGAAACTTCCTTTGAAGTGGATCTAATGCTGTTGGACACTTAGCAAATAAACTATCATACATTTTGTATAATATAATCAAACTTTTATAATGTACTATATATTTTTAGGACACTCCAGCCCAACATTAGCTGGCATAGCGTTAGCTTATAATGAGCTGCTGTTGTATAGCTGGCTCATTGTCAGCTGCCCTGAGACGGGAGGTTCACAAATCTAATGTGGTGACAAAAAGTGACTGGGAATAAATAAGCAGGTTTATGATCATTTTCATGTGACTTCAATCCAGATGATGAGGTTTGATGTGAGGGAGGAGAGACCAGTGGTGCAGGAGGTGGAGAAAATGATGATAAAAGTATACATGTACAGATGTTAAATGGTCATATGTAGTTTGAAAGAGCCACTGTATTTCTCAGCCACTGTATACAAGATGGACTCTGCTCCTATGAGCAGTTTATGATGCAGCTATATCAGTTTGCTGGAAGTCACAATCACAGACCAAATAACCTCAAAAAACTACGCACTGTGCCTTTAACATATCTAAACACCCTCTTACAGTATCACAAGAGCAGTGAGAGTGATTTCTTACTTAAAGCCATCTGATAGACGGTCCTCTTCTTATCAGGACCCTGAGAGGACTCGTACTCTGGAAAAATAAGCAAAAAAGACATCAAACTGACTGATTTTTAATTAAAGCTCAGAGGCTGATAGGGGTGATGATAACACTGATACTCACCTGCTTTCTTTTTCCACGGAGAGGCAGCTGTTGCACGCGTAATTGGGGAAAGAGAAATTAGGTGTGACTAGAACTTCTGCGAAGTGTGTAAAGCAGATGAAGAGATGAAATACATACTCAGACACATGTGATGGTGTGAATGCTGATGTGATGATAGGGATGTTGATGGGGACAGAAATGATCATGAGAGCACACAAATCTGTGATTCTCCCACCTTTGTCCACTGCATGCAGCACATTTGGTTTGAAAAGAAGAGAGAAAACAGAGCTGTTTATGACAAATGACATTTTAAATGTATCATCTTTACAACATGCCGTTGCTTTTATATCGCTTAACCTCACTGTTTAATTGCCACCTTTCTTCTTCATGGCTAACATCATAAGTGCAAATGAATCAAAAGACTTCTTCCCATGAAGCTGTTGCTAGTGAAAAAAAATGCACCACTCTGGATAATTTTCTTGGCTTTCTGCATCAACTTGGTTAATATTTAATGCTGTGTTTCCTTAATAGTACCACAGTACTATACCATCCTCCTGCAGAAAAGCTGCTAACCCACCCCAGAAGAAGCTTTTTCAATGTGACCCCCAGAACTCATGCTTTTGCGCTTTGTCCCTTCTTTCGTCTTACCCATATCTTCCAGCTCTGATGTCATTGACTTGGAGCGCAGGGCAATGGCAGGAGGAGTCAGTCTTTTTGTCTGCTGAGGGGCTGCCAAGGGAAGCCAGCCAAATGCAGATTTAATGTTTAGAATTCTTGTATACAACCCATTGCAACAGGCTTTCAGGTTGACGTAAACATGCAATCAGCTTAATCATCACGTGGTAAACACAGAATGCAAATGGGTAAGACGAAAATCTGACTAGTACCTCGCTTTCGAGCAGTGTCCTCCAGCTCAGGGTTTCGAGCAACCATGACAACTTTCACCATGAGACTGTTGCCGCCCTGCCGGATCATGTTGACGACCTGCCGATGACCAACCTTCACCACATTCTGGCCGTTCACCTGACAGACAAACACAGAACAGAATGAAAAATCCACTCTAGTCGCACAGAGTGGATGAAAAACCTGAGACAGTTTGGAGTGCACACTTTAGGCATTGTCTCCTCTTACCCAGTGGTTCACTTTGACAATTTGGCTTTCTTGTGTGGTTTAAAACATAAATCTTACTGGTTTCTGGACAGGTGCACCAGCAAGTCAAGCTGCAACTTAATAACAGTTACAAAAGCTTGGGCAGCTATATAAGTGACTCATATTAGGTTGAATAGTAATGAACAGCTTCTGTCAGCTGTAACAAAGGTTTGACAATCACCATTTTTAGTGCCAGGGTTTTAAGGGAACATACAGGAACTCTTAAAGGCCAGAGAGTTGCAGCAACTACAAGCACAGCAGCCTCCAAATGACCATAACTAAAATGCAAATTATATATTTAGGAGAAATATAGAAATAATCGCATCAATGCATCATATCCTGCACATATTTAAAGGAACAAACAATCAGTGAACAGACAGCGAAGAAAGCATTAGCATTTTTGAAAGAAAACAACAACAACACTGTTGTAACGTGTTTCCTGCAGCTTCTTATGTTTGTTGCATAATACATGAACATATGACCCCAGTTTCTGTTTTACAAAACTACTTCTTTCTTCATAGGTCTTGAATTGAAAGTAAAAGTAAAGCTTCAGTTAACATGCCGGTTACCTCGATGAGGAAGTCCCCCATCCTCAGGCCCGCTCTCCACGCCACGCCCCCCTCATCAACAGACTCCAGGTACTGCAGCGCGGGGAATGCTGGCGTTGGAGTGAACTCCTCTATGGGAGTCTGAGCTGTAGATGATAACAAAACAAGAAGTTCACCACAACATGAGCATGGATTTGATAATTATGCAGTAATTGAGAGGTTAAAATGTTGGCTGAACAACTAACAAGACTTAGAAATCCTTGGCAATACGTGATGAACTTTGAGAAGAGGCTCACCTTTGGCTCCCCTGAGTACAAACCCAAAGCCCTCATTGTCTTTCTTCTGTAGGAGCACAGTCTTCTCCTTAATGATGTAGTCACTTGAAAAAAGTAGAGAACGGGTATATGAAATGAAGGGACGGGGTGGAAAAAAAAAAGAGAGAGTTGGAGATGAAGATATGATTGTCTAGTAGAAGAAAAGTGTTACGGTCATGCAATTAATGCATCTTCTAAATGTGGAAAACAGCTATACTGCAACACATTCTGAAATCACACTGCAGCAAAAGATACTTGGGCTTGTGGATGTCATACAAAAAGCTCTGGTGCACAAAAGAGGGTTGATGGCGGGGATACAGTTAGTGTCACAATGGGAGGAATTGTATATGAGATGACATTCCATACTATGGAGTAATCCAGCTAGAGCTGACAAGCACTGGGCCAGGGGGAACAGCACATTAGAAAAATGTGCACATCCACTGATAATGGAAACTTCCAAATGCACCCAAATCGCTGCATTAGCTTTCACCGCCTCTGGCAGCTTTTGCAAGGATACTGCTTCACCGACTCCTGCGCAACCACTACCGGTCATACATGACACTTCAAATTATGTACAAGAAGTCAGACGGGCCTCTAATCTACCCCCCACCACCACAAACAGCTCCACTGGCTCAAAGACTACAGTCCGAGAAGACAGAAACATCGATCACAGGCTTTGGTGATGCAATCTTATTATGAGACGGCTTGAGTAGTGGCTCAGCAAGCTCCTTCATTATTCTATTACCATGTCTGGGACGTTTTGGCCAGGCTGCTTTACAACACTTTCTCGAATACAGGGCCAGTTAAATGGACTCCACACTGCCACACACAGCCACATCTCATGAGTCATTTCTGGACTTGACTTTCTAACAATGTCAATTCACCCTGCCCCTGCTAGAGAGCCCGGGGCTTGAGCAGAGTTGTATGATTAAAGAGGAATTCCAGATATTTCTTTCACAGGCAGCTCATTTTTTGTGTTAGTTTGTGCTGCTTGAGTTAACTCAAACTGACACTCCAACGGAAATCAAATCAAAGGATTTGATTTCCCAAAGAAAAAAAAAATGGCAGAACAGTGAGAGAACAGGAAGTGTAGCCTGGTTGAAGAATCGTCCTTATTTATAGTGATAGCTTGACTGCCAAAACATATACTAAAACTGCTCCGGGTAGGCTCAAGGACAGAATTTTTTTTCCAGGAAATAAGCTGTTTTGTTCATCTTTCTTTTAAATGGGTAGTTAAAATAAACTGTCTATTTATTTCATGATAAGTACATGATAAGTACTGACTAGAGGTAGGATTTTTTTGGCTACAAGGTTGCACACTAACTCTGCCTTCACAAAGGGACGTATGAAAAATAATTTACCATGAAAAAGGGACAAAATGTAAATTAATTTTTAGGTTTTAGGCAGCAGATGTGGTGGGGGGTTTTTTTGTTTGTGTTTTTTTAAATGTCTGGCGAGTTCTCAGTACTTAGTTCTTATGCATATAACCCCGCAAACAATAATGTTTTGCCTGTGCCTGCGTAACCTGGGTTCGGTGGACTCATGAGCGTTGGCTGACGGGCTTGAGGATCCAGACTTTGACATGAAGCCGTAACTTTAGCACTGAACAGACGATCGCTAGTTTCCCCTAGTGAGGTCCATCCCTTGTGTGTTCTCCATCAATGTTACTGTTTCGCCAACGCTCAGCCGCCTTCCAGCCATCTGCTCCTCACACCTCATTCCTTTTTCTCTCACCCTGTCCTCCATCATGCCTTCCCTCTCTGAGGATCAAAGTAACACAGAGTGGGTGGACAGATCCATCGGGCTCTTCATCCATCTACTTGTATAAGGATAACGGGGAGGGGGGCACGGCCACTGTTGGTCTTTTGGGGGTTTCTAATTTGCATTGCTGGCTTACAGTAACACACCTGATTCCCTTTACGTATGTAAAGCTGTGTAACTCGTCTGTTGCTACAGAGTCCACCACGGCCCAGCCAAGCAGGACCATAAAAAGCACAAACGTCCCTGGTTAATTAGCAGGGCACACTCTCAGTGAACTGGCTGGAATAAAGCTGTAAGCCTACTAGAGACTAGAGTTATTATGTACCCTCCTGAGTCATCCTCTCTTCTATCCACAATCACTGAGAAAAAAAGGGAGCTTTTTTAACCATTCACCTGCTGAATGTACATGCAAATACATAGCTTATGTGGAGACATTACCCACACATCACAAGTGAAGCACTTGACAGATGTTTAGTCACACACACACACGCGCGCGCGCACACCATGGATGGAGACATGGTAGACTGATGAAAAGCACACAGATAAATGTGCAGGAGAGACACTCCCACAGCGAGCGCTATGACATACACACTTATATGTGAAAGCCACATATATTTGATTCAGTGTATATAGTCGCATGCATTCTCACATCAAGAAAAAAGCACGCACACACACAACCATGCAGAGAAATGAGCGCTTTTCCCACATTAGAGGAAAAAAAGAAAAAAAAAAAAAACACTCTTTCAATTTACTGACTTTCCCAGTACAGTAAAAATACCACACGTCTCTAATGATACAGTGAGATACATTGAAAAAATGATATGGGATGTGACAATGGCGTTTTTAAAGCAACAGAAATGTATGGGAAGTCCTGGTGAATTAAAAATATCTGCTTACAGAAATCATGACTCAAAGAGAATGAAATACACCCACACTGTCTGACTGAAATGCATCAATATGTGCTCTCTTTCATGCACTAACACACACACACAAACACACACAGACACACACACAGCGTTCAAAAACGCACGGGAGGAAGACACAGAAATAAACATGCTGCATAGTCTCCATTCAATAGCCACTTCTGTACCACGGATATACACATGCATAGGAACAATACAGATTTAAGACGCACACGCACATATTCGCACACGCACACTCAAAGACGCACACACACAGAATACACAGCTTATTAGTCTGTCTTTGAAAAGGCACGGCCTCTCAATAGCATCATCTACCTCTCCCCTCTCTCCATTGTCCTCTCCTCACATCCATAGCCAGCCAATGAATGAGGAAACAGCCGCTACCTGTAAATGAACCACACGCTCCTGTTTCTGGGGCCCAGTGACGGCCACGAAGAAGAGAGGGAGAGAGAGAAATCTCTCTCTCCGCAACCCCCCATTGCCATGTCCCCCCCTCCTCTCTCGCGCGCTCTCCACCACCTCCTCCTCCCTCCTCCTCCTGCCTCCCTCCTCCCGGTCTTCCAGCGAGAGCTCAGCCGGAGAGAGCCGCGAGAGTCGAGGAGAGAGCGAGCGAGAGAGGTGGGGGATGAGAAGGGAGAGAGAGCGCGATGATCTGCACCCTGTGCACTTCAGACAAGAGAAAGACAATGTGTAAGAAAGATGGGGAGAGAGGAAGAGAGGACCAGTGACTATCACAAAAGGGAGAGGATGTGTGTGTGTGTGTGTGTGTGTGTGTGTGTGTGTGTGTGTGTGTGTGTGTGTGTGTGTGCGTGCGTGTGTGTGTGTGTGTGTGTGTGTGTGCGTGCTGGTGGATGGCAAGAAGAGGGTTTGGTTTTTAAATAGGGGGAGACGGAGAGCTGGGTTTGTGGGGAGGGGATGCGGGGGATGGGTACAAATGTGAGGCAACACCGGGGAGAGACAGCGCTTGCATTTTCACATCCACTAACTGGTAAATCACAGATATGCTAACAGCTGATTCCCACCCTGGATTTGATCTTGCACACATTTGCCAACTTTGCTCTCACTCCCTCCTATCCTCTAAAACCGAGCTGTCATCACCACACAGGCTAACAAACACTCTCCCTCTCTCCATCTCTCTCTGAAATAGTAATTGACATTCTCCCAAATGCCCAGCTGCAGTGACAGAACATGCTCCGGATCACCTTGCTCTTAATTGAGCACCACTTCACCACAGCTCTGCAATTACGCTTAACCAACTTAGCATAGGTAATGTAACCCCAGTGGCTGCTATTTCCATTTGGAACACAAGCGCATCTGAATTAAAGCGAATGCCTCCTTTTTTTTTGAATGACACTGAAATCTGCTCAGCACAAGGGCAATGTCAGCTGTAATGCGTTAGCAGCTATAAAACCCCGAGACGGGGGACCAGTGAGTCCTTCTCGCTGTAGCCCAGGGATCTAACCAGCACTTGGTGCTTCAGCCTCCTCATGACTCATCAGCAGAATGATGTATGTACACTCAAAGACGTAGGCATTTTCACATTCACATGCACACCAACTCTAAGCAAACATACACAGCTTCACAACACACACCCTTCGATGCCAAGGGATGAGGTTGCTGCTTCAGAAGAAACTCTTCCTTTATTACAGCGTTGTTGCTCTCAGTGAATGTGAGCAACAAGAGTATGTGGATGGAAGAATCAAAGAGACAAACGCATTTGTGTCGTGGAGTTAAAAAGGGGCAGAGCTAAAAAATGACACGGCTGCTCTTTGTTCTTTTTAAGCGTTGACGCGTTCACATAGCACAATAGAGAACAAGTGCTGTGCAGGATCGGCAGAAAACTGCCGAGAACTCACACACACAGACGCGCACACATTAAACACACAGCATGCAGGAAGACTGAAAGCACAGCAGGGGAAACAAGTGTGCACACATGCTTCGTGCATAAGAACCTCCCTTTAACTATAAAACAGCATTGTGATGACTGTTTCAATCACCTAGACCGGCCTCACAGTCTTGCCTTGCAACAGTTTGCTTGCTGCCCACACTGAAGTGGCAATCCACAACTAGAGTCACGTCGGAGGCTGTAGCCAATCAGGATTAGATTAATATTATTTTATTAATTTTTTTTTTTCTGTTTCCTAAAACCAGCATGCACTTTGTGGGAGGTTGGGGACAGCTCAGAATAAACACTATCAACTTGAAATTTACAGCACTTTAG
This sequence comes from Oreochromis aureus, assembly GCF_013358895.1. Taxonomy (NCBI): domain Eukaryota; kingdom Metazoa; phylum Chordata; class Actinopteri; order Cichliformes; family Cichlidae; genus Oreochromis; species Oreochromis aureus. The sequence continues at coordinate 19,895,585 of NC_052949.1, forward strand.
ACTTTAAAGTGGACATATTATGCATTTTGTTATTTTCTGTCATATAAAAACTCTTACAATGACTGATGCTCACATTAAGTATGACCCAAGATCTAAAAATAAGGTCAGCATACAAAATATGGACAACAGCATCAGGCCACACCTGTTAATCTTTGAACTCAGGTGATTTCATTGGTGTTGCCACACCAAGCCACACAGTCTGCTGAATTTGAGTGTGCATTTCAGAACCACAGCTACGTAAATTTGTAGACCGGGGTCACCGAGTGCTGACACGCATATGCTGTAACTGCATTATAACTGCAGAGTACCAAACCTTCTCTTGCATGAACATAGGCACATCAGTCTACCCTTGGAGCTTCGTAGCATGGGTTTCCATGGCTAAGCAGCTCCTGTAGGTGTAATCTGCAGGTCACTTTTTCCATATAACATATTTGCTGTGATCCACATGAGCCAAAAGCTCTGACTTCAGACTGCTCTACTCCTCTGTGTTATAAAGTTTTTCTCTACTCTTGGATCTAGATTAGATCATTGAGATCAGAAAACCCCAATATGGTCATCTCAGGCACACAGCTCTGGCTCTGAGCACAAAAGTGTCACCCACCCACTTTCTTTTGCAGCAAATCAGAAGAAAGTTGGCTCAAGGATAGAAAGCTCAAAAAGGCCTTAAAGGAGCTTGTTTGAGATAATGGATGAATTGAGGTGCTGGAACAAGACCCAGAATAGGATAAATATGGATTATTTTGAGCTTTGAATCAAGCAAAGCTACTCTAGTAGCATCCAAGAATAAAAGGATAGTGTAATCCAGATTAAACACCACAATTTGATTTTAAGACTTGATTTCCTGATAGATTAAAGCACTTTCCACCTCATCTCGCTTAGCAACTACTACCCTTTTTGCACAGCATATGAAAGTCACAGCAGCATTTTTTTGTACCTGGGGCCATCAGTGCCATCATAGGCTCCAACGGTGACGTTACGGAAGAGCTTCCTCTTGGCTTTCTCGCTGCGCGTCTCTGCAAGGAAGGCACATGCAGGCAAAACATATGTCCAATTCAAACATTCAGCTACCGTCACGACACCTTCTCTGTCTTTGTGCTGAAGTGTTGTGTCGTCAGCAGTCAAATGCATTTACACCCTGTTTTTGTCTCTTCAGCGTGGCATATGGTTTGCTTCTTGTGTGAGCAGCTGTGAAAATAGAAGACAAGTGAATAACTCTGCTGCACATGCATGTAGCACTGGTTGTTACCGAAAGCACCAACTACTGAACATGAGTGTGACATGTGGGTGTTACAACAGTTTAAAAGATAATTCCAGCCTAAGGAAATATGCAACCCGTTTTCCAGCTTGTCCCTTCACTAATCCATGTACTATATGTGCGTGTGTGTGTCTTGTTAACCCACCTTTTGACATACTTAACATGAATGAGTAATTGCCTTCTCCCATCAGGCACAGCACTGCTGTATGTTAGCTTTACAATCAGTCTCCAGAACATTCAATTTGGTGCTTATCTCACCTGGTCGATTGTCTTTGATGGGAGCCGCTACCTCTTGCACACAGTCCGAAGGAAACCAGCCAGTGCGTCCTTTCACTGTTCCCTCCCAATATCCACCCTCTCCTACACTTAACACTGAAACAAAAGGACAGAAATATTTATAGAACTGTTCAGAAAATTCATCCTTAAATATGCTCTTACTCAACTTTAGCTATTGTTTTTTTAATCATAGCATTGTACAGTCCACTGACAGTAGCTAAGAACATTTTTGTTGTGATGAACTGGGATGCTGATCCTTCTCATCTACATCTCAGTAAACTATATCGCAGCAGTATGACTAGAAATTTATATAACAAAGAATTATCTAGGACTCAAATATTGCCTGGTTAAACAATAACATGACACGATTCCACTAGTTAGCTTCTTTCAGCAGAGTATAAATTGTTCAACATGTGAAAATTCTGGGCTTCTCTCACCTTTGACTTTGTCCCCCTTGTTCAGCGACAGCTCTCGGTCTCCACTGGCAGAGTGGGCACGAGTGGCCACGTACACTCGTCCTGGAACTGCGCTGTACATGCGCTTCATCTGACCCCCGCCGCCGCCCGCCGAGGTCGCACTGCAGAGAGAGAAGTGCAGAGAGTGCATTAGAAAACCAAGAGATAAGACTGAGTGGCACACTGTGGAAAAACAAATGAGACAACATACAGCCTGTCAGGCCACATCAGAGACAGCTGACTCATGCTAATCTGTCATACCAACAGTAAGATTTTTATCTGTGCTGGTGTATTTACACAACAGCGTCTAGTATTTAGCATGACAGGTGCATACTGTAGAAAGTTCTGACAATTTCAGTCAACAAAACCAGATCCCTCCCTTCATTTTACACAAAACTAATGATATTAGTTATATATATAGTTTGTCTAACATTTAACTTCATAAATTTCTGTCACTATATTTCAGAATTTGAGACATCACATGCATCAAGTACTATTAATTTTTTCTTATCACCAGGGATTTATTCTTTCATTTTTGTCCAGTGGTTGAGTCACTGCTTTGGATTCCATCCATCCATCCATCCATCCATCCATCCATCCATCCATCCATCCATCCATCCATCCATCCTCTTCCACTTATCCAATTCAGGGTCATGCTGGAGCCTATCTCAGCTGCCATAGGACAAGAGGCAGGGTACAGCCTGGATAGGTCACCAGTCTGGCAGGGCTCATTATCACACCAGTTTATGATATTGGTCATTACTGCGCTGTACTGCAGTACTATTTTGCTGGTCAGTAACCAGCAAAATACATTCAGTTCTAATGGGATGCTGCTGCACTTATTTTTAGTTCTAACACACAAATCAAACAAGAGTACAAACCTCCGCCAAGACAGCTCACTCTCTGGGCAGTATTCACTTTTAAGGGAATGAAATTTTAATTTGCATCTATTCATTTTGTTTTTTAAACATACTTTAAGTAGTTTTTAGTGCAATAAAAATCACAAGGAGACGTTGTATTATACTACAGTATGTCTGTGTAGGTTCTGAGTGATTCAGGACATGGTAGAAATATTTCTAACTAACTAGGGAGCTCATTGTCTTTCTCTTGACAATACCTTCTTTAAAGATATGACACATTTTGAGGTCAACTTGAAAGAATGTGAAGTGTAAATGTGAGATGTGATATTCCTAAATGTTGTTAGTACAAACAAAGGCAGTAGAATCTGAAGCACAGTTTTAAAGATAAAAAACATTTTATGAAACTTTGACCTTATTTGACCTTAAAGAAGAGGTCAGAAGTTTGAAGTAAAGTGATATTTAGAATCCCTATTTGTCTATGTTGTCAATACAAACAATGGAAGTAGGACACATAATTTATAATAGCTCTATATGGCATTATTATCACTTTGATCTTCAGATCAATCTATTGACCTTGAAAGAGAGGTCGGAGGTCAAATGTAACATGATATTTTAAATCTTTATATGTTACTTTTGGTATGTTGACAATACACATTTATTATATTAGAACGATAGTTTCTAAGTTTTAAGGCTTTTTATCCACTTTGTTTTTTACCTTGAAGACTTTGGTGGATGTAAGCGAAATTATAATGAATTGTAACGTGACCCCACTCTACATCCCTACAAAGTTTGATCATAATTCATACAAAATGTTTCGCTTTATTGTGTTTACAGACGGAAAAAAATGACACGCACGCAATGCTACCAAAGCCATAACCTCTTTAGTGGGGTAAATATAGACAATAGTAAATATGCACACATTAACATCATGAGATTGTTAGTTTCTTTTATAGTTGCTAACCATAACATAAAGAACTTGTGTGCCTATCTAAGTCTTTTTTGTGTATAATTCTTATTATTTATTGTTACATTTTTAAACCTTTTTTTTATGGTAAAGTGAATGTATCCTAAATGTCTTTTGTTTACACAAAAATGTCCATTTATACCACATATAAACAAATGTGACCTTCTTGCAATTGCAAATAGTAAACGGTATGCATCTGAGACATAAATAGTAATTTCTTTGCATGCAGCTAATGATAATTGGAGATGACTGACTTCCTGCTGTTGGATGGCCTGAAAGGACCTAGTCAGATTAAGATCCCAGCAGGCTTCTTTACCCCTGTCTGCCTCGTGGCTGCCTGTGCCTCTCTTCTGTGTCACTTTGGCCTCCTCTCCCTCTGGAGGGCGAACGGGTACGAGTTCTGGGGCTGCTGGAGCTTCGCATACCCACTGAGGCCCTGCGATGGCCCTGCAAAAAACAGCCCCACGGAGAACGTCAGTATTGAATTTCCCCTTGGGGATTAATAAAGTATCTATCTATCTATCTATCTAGTATTGATCATTTCAGATGAAGAGAATAATCAAGCGAGATACGATTACAAAAGATCAAAACATGGACATCCACCTAATGCTGGACAGTACCTGTCCTGGGTTGGGATTGGTCGCAGCCTTGTTGGGCAGGGCCAGAGGGTCAGACTGGGTCATGGTGTTATCGCTATTGGCACGCAGTAGGGGGTGGGAATGAAGCAAAGGGAGGGGCAGTGTGTGGGAACTTTCTTTTCGCTTTGGAACAAACTTTGGTGACTCCAAAAACGGCACTGAAGACATGGCATGATGCAGAGGTTTGGTGTGACGGTACAGGTGAATATGTGAGGTGTGACAGGATGAAAGGGAGGGAGAAAACAGGTACATTGTTAGGGGAAGGAGATTATATATTTGGGAAAGAGCAAGGCAGACAGGTGTTGGGAAGTGACGCTTGAAAGTCCCTGCAGAAGAAAGAGTTGCCAGGGAAGCTTACCTATATCAGAGTCTTTGTGGTTTTTGATGATTTCCCCGAGTTCAAAATGACCAGACAAAACAGCTAGCTGCAAACAATGAAGACAAACTGAAATATTATTTGTTCCAGCAGGTCAAAGCTGCTCTACAAATGCAATTTCACTCTGCAGACGTGATAATAAAAAAAAAGCAAAACATGTTCCTCAAAACTCTGGATTATTTTTTAAAACATTTACCTGAAACGGGGTCTGACCATGCTTGTTCTTTGCCTCCTTATTCGCCCCCCTGTACAGAAGAACACGGACGCAGCTTTCCTGATGATTCAGAGAGGAAAAGGAATCGGTTAACATCTGTAGAAGAAATAACAGTAAACATTATGGTAATAATAGTTTAATAAGGGATCTTTTTGCCATACTTGCCTTGTTGTACAGGGCAGAAATGTGAAGCGCAGTGTTCCCTGAGGCATTTTGAGAAGTGGTGTCTGCCCCATAAAACAGCAGATGCTCCAAGTGCTGTGCAAAGCCATTCTGGCAAGCCTTTTAATGTCAAGAGTATAATAGAAATATCCACAGTATTATAAAGTATAGAAGGACACAAGTTGAACTAAAGAGAATGCTTTCAAATGGGATAAGGAGAGGATGGTGCAAGAGAGATTCGAAAAATAGGGGAAGGGGAAATCTTGTGTCATACAGTACTCTAACAGAAAACAAAGAGGTGAGAGCAAATTACAATTCGCCACAGTGGAAAAGAAAGGGAACAAAAGCCATTAAAACGACAGAAATGAGCCTTCAGCAGCCTGAGAGGTTCCCTCATATTTTTCTGCAGGGATTAAAATATCACAAGATACGTACAAAGTAAAGAAAACACAGAGCACGGCAAAACCAAAATAAAATACCATGACAACCGGCTCGCAGTGCAAACACAAATTTCCCAGAATGTCACAGAGACATAATGTAGGCAATGCACACATATCTACGCCGAGAGAAAGAGCTAAGATACAATGCTCTTTCTGCACTGGACTCATCTCAAGATGAGCAAGACGTGAACAGGTTCGAGGAAACAGTGTGGTCACCTCATTCCCTTTTGGTTTATTTACGTAATAGTCACAGCATGGCTCTCTGTTAGGGATGAAGGGATGGTGGGATGAAGGGTACCTTATGTATTTCTTCCATTCCAAACTCCTCTTCATCCCTGTGCTATGGAGAGAGAGAAGGAGGGGAGGAAGGAGAGAGAATGGAGAGACGAGTGAGGAAGGCAGGGAGGAGAGAGGTGTGAGAAAACGCTGAGAGACACTGAAGGTGATGGTGGATCGCATCAGTCACATAGATAAGAAAGGGAAATGTTGGTGCATTGCTTAAGTTAACATGAAGGAGACAGAAACCAGACGTGATTTAACTATGATGAAACAGACATGATGAAAACTATGAATCGTGGGAATCTGCAAAGAGGCGCACAGAGTGATTGATTTGCATTTGTAGCTGATTAGAAATCTAAGCTTACCTGATGGGATTCGTCCCAGCCGTTCTCGTCCCTTGTGCCCAGCTTTGCCCTGTAATAGAGCAAGGTCTCACAGCAGGAAGTGTCACCCCCTGTCAGCACAGTGTGGTACAGCGGGGTCAGGCCACAGCGGTCTTTGTAGTCTGGAGATGCTCCGAGGGACAAGAGAGCCTGGCAAGTTGACACACGGAGGGCAAAGAACAAGGATTATTTTAACCAAGTGTGTATGAATGTGTAGAGTAGTAAAATATCACACAGGCTTAATAGAAAAACACTAATGATTTTCTTCACAGCGATTATTAAATCAAATACTAAAAGAATGCAACAGGAATATGAAATGTTACAGTTTAGTTTCTTATATAAGTACATCACATGTACCACAAGTGCATGTGATACAAAGTTATTGCGATGAGTGGAGGTGGGGTGTATATGTGTGTGTATGGTGGAGGTGGTGTTGTCTATATAATAATAATAAAAAAAAAAAGAAAAGAGAAAGAAATGTTATCACAATTACACACATTACAAAACATTTGGTGTGTGACTAAACTGAGCTGAGGCAATTCTCAGAACTACAAAAGAGGAAAATTCTTGTAGTTTATTCAAAGAAAAGGACCAGCGCTCACAAGTGTACACTAACCAATAAGAATGCAAGAGACATAAAGCCAAGAGAAAACCACTTAGAAATTATTATCATGTGACCCACCTCTGTAATTATCTTCAAAGGTAACAGCCTGTTTCCATGGGGCGTTTATGCTATTTTGCTTTTATCCTTTAATTAGAATCATTATTCCGTTTTAATTTATTTTGTCCACACCACCCGCTCTACTTGAGTGTGTTTGTGCTCTGCATGTGTGTGACTTTAACTTTTTTAGCCCTTACCACCAGCCCAGCGTGATTGTGAGCCCTAACAGCTTTGTGCAGGGCCGTCATGCCGTCTCTGCTTCTGAAGTCCAAGTGAGCGCCGCCCTGAACCAGGATCCTGATGCCCTCCACCGACAGGCCAGACTGCATGGCCACAGTGAGGGGGGTTTCTGACCCACAGAGAAGGTGAGAATGAAAGTTCACCCTCGTATGCTCTTGATATTGCTAAATATTACAGGCAAAAGAATAAAGGTAAAACTGTCTTATTAGAAACTCACCTCCGGTGTCAGGGTCGTGAAAGTTCGGATCAAGACCTTTATCGAGGACTTTTACCATTTTGTCTATTGCTCCGGTCTGAATGTAATCCAGAAATTTCTTCAGACTGGCCTGAATGTAGGGAAAGATGTTGCTGAATGCAATTAAGCACAAACAACAATGTTCAAAAAACACACAAAAAAAGAAATACCTTTGTGCTGAGTTTAGCGAGAGCCTTTTCATCCAGATTGGTCTGTTTATAGACTCTGGTTTTGTACCTAAACTGAAGACCAGAAAACATAGCACACATGAAAATGAGGATAATAGTACTTCGCTGTTCAGTTTCTCGGTGACAGCCTACACTGGAGGATATAACAAAATGATTACAATTTGTGCTGTGAAACCGTAGTTCAGAGAAAGCACCATTATTCTTGTCAGATGTTGCTGAACGCTCGCTGTTTCCAGAGATCTGTTCTCCCACTCAGAGTCGCTAGAATGACTCCATAATTGGCTTCTTTAAAATATTTGAGTCGGATTTGTTTTTACGTTTTGGGAAAAGGCTAAAAATGGTTAAATCTTCAGCCTCACAATGTAATAAGTTGGATGTGATGTTTCAATTATGATAATTTAAGCGCAAGCAAAGTGATGCAAATGAGCGGTTTGCGTGCACAGCTTTAGAAAGGATCTAGGGAAGGGCTCAATTAAGTTAGATTAATGATTAATGGGGGCTTTTTTTCACAATGCGTTGGTTAAGGTTTGATTAATGACATTTAAAATAATAATAATATTAATGCAGTTTTCTTTAAATCACACTGACAAGATTAATTTATCATATAAGGTGATTTACATCTCAGGAACTGACAGACTGCACATTAGCCCCTCATTACACTGATTATATGCCCCACTGCATTATTCTAAGACTGGTTTATCACAGAGTAAAAGGGTCTGAACGCACTGCAAACTGCTCATTTTTTAATATTTTTTCTATTGTTTTCCACTGATGTTCTTGTGTTGAGGCAGAGTGTTAATGTGTTGTATTCTTAATGTCTCTATTTTGGCAGGAATAAAGATCAGAAGGAGAAAAAACATCAGCCTAAAATTTGTTCTTGAACAGATGAGACTAATGAGCACACTGTGTTTGGCTGGTTTTGCTTTTTTTACTTGGAAACCACCTGACTGGGTGTGTAGTCCTCACATCAGTGCGATAATATGACACCAAATCAATTAACAGCTGAGGAGCTTTGAGGTAAGAAATTTCTGTCTAGCAGCTGAGAGCTGAGCTGCACCTCGCAATATACCCCAGAAAACCAAACAAAGATGGGTTTAGCAGCCACAATACAAAAGCAATCAGCCCTAAAAGTCACAGTAAAACAACTGCAGCAGTGAGGAAATACAACAGGACCTAACAGGGTCCTGAAGCTGCTGCAGATTGTTGAATACTAGTCAAATTTACAGAAGCACAGATGTGATTCAGATTCAGTGAGTGTAGCTGCAAGTACCCCCCCCCCACCACCACCACCACCACCAAAAAGAAGATAACAGATCAGATAAATGTAGATGTACATAGAGGAACAAATCCTTTTTTAACTGATGCTTTTAATACATTCTGTTTGTTTCTACTTCCTTTAATATGACTTCCCTTACCATGACTCTAACTCACTCTGTCTTTACTTTAGTGTCAAAAACTCCTAAGCTCTATGCAGTCTGCTGTGGGGTGTGTGGAAAGTGGAGTTACAAGGCCTCATCAGTATGCAGACATGACCCCATCTCAAACTTTTTGAGAAATGTAAACATTTTTAACTTTTGAGCTAAAGAGGATACTCTTTCCAGCCCCGCCCAACTCAGTAGCACATACAGGAGCTGAGCCACCAGAGGGCACTGTGAGATAATTGTATTACAGCAGGAAACCTCAGATTCATGCTATCTCAGAACCCACTTACCAAAAAGCCAGGCAATACAATGTAATTAGCAGGTTACATAATGTACGTAATGCATTTAAATCCATCCAGTTTTGTAAGGATTTCATTTACGCAGTCCACTTACTGTGGGGAGCAGGGGGATTCTAATAAACACAATGCAATTTGGAGTTGTCTGCAATTAGAGACTTTCTTTACTCAGTTATGAGAAAAAAAAGTTTCAAAGTATCATACAGGATACTTCATTTCTCTACAGAAAGTACAAAACATTAAAAACATATCTGTATTTACGACTGCTTTTTTGATTGCTAGTTTTTAGCAAGATTATTCAAACCCCATAAAAGAATCTATACAACACCACTATAGAGTAATAACAAGTGCAGTTAGGTCACAACTTCTGTAACTTTAGCAGGAATTAGGGGAATCTGATATTTGATTACTTCCAGCGGAAGAAATACAAATACATCATCACTGTTCTGAGAAATGAAATGGTTTGCAGTACAACAATATATATGCAAAACTCAATAAATAAATATTAGATTTTACATCATTTTAAGAAAAAGAGAAACAAGTGCTGCTCTAAGGGAGCCTTGCACTGGGTCACAGCTGCCTTTCTTACCTCCAGGTATGGCACCCCTTTCTCAAAGGACTGTGAGTAGTCTCTCAGGGGTCTCTCCTCCTCCAGGAACTTGGCGTCCCGTCCCTCTCCAGCTGGCTGGAAGAGGCCGTAGTTGTAGACGTCCCATAGGGACTCACTGAGGGAGCAGATGATCTGCTGCTTAGCGTTCCACACTGTGCAGTCCTGATCAAACTGGAGACATCTCTGTCGAACAATGGACAGGGCAGGGGCGGGGTTAGAGGGCGATAGTACACCTGTACTGAGGTTGAAACAGTGGTTAAAAATATACAGGTTTTACAGCTTTTGTAGTGTACCTCTATCAAAACATTTTTTATGGATATTTTCCGAGCTTTGAGCACCAAGAACAACCTAGTGTTTCAAATCAGATGTTGATGAGCCCAGTTAGCTGTCTGTACCTTAGATAGCTTTACAGCTAAATAAGGACATATTTTCAGTTGTGGATCGCTAACTGCACTATAGTGCTGCAGTGTTTTCTGTAATTTACTAAATAAAGTCAGAGTCGTAAGGTCCTTTTTTATTTAAGAAATTTAGATACATGACCCAAACGTATTTAACTCAATGTATTATGCGTGTAGACATGGCTAAGACGACATGCTGAAGGCCAAACATCAGAATGGAGAAGAAAGGTGATTTATGGGACTTTGAACGTTATAATGTTGTTCGTGTGAGACGTGCTGGTCTGAGTATTTTTTAAACAACTCATTTAATGTGGGGATTTCCCACACAACCATCTCTGGGGTTTACAGAGACTGATGTTAGCAAGAGAAAATATCCTGTGAGTGAGCTGGCCAGTTCTCTACTTGAAAATGCCTTGTTGACACCAGAGGTCATGGTAAGACTTCCTCGAGCTGATAGGAAAGCAACAGTAATTCAATGAGGAGAGATCATTTGGAAGAACTGAACATGATTTCTTGAGATGGAGAAATTAATCTGGCGATTAGACTCAGATGACCCATCATGGCAGAACAGAATCCCAGTGGTGATAGGATTTAGGACAGGACCCCCGTAGTCTAGATGTTGGTGGTGATGAAGATGAAGACTGAGAGTGAGGTGGAGATGGAAACGAGGTGGGTTGCATGAATGAGAGTCTGAAAGGAAGAATGACGGAGCACTGAGATTTAAACCACGCAGAGTGGTGGCTGATTGACTCAAAGAAGGTAAATAAAAAGATGACTGGACTAGTGTAATGATGTAAGCACTGAGAGCGTGGGAAAGTGATGATGTATGGAACAGACTAGAAGCTGATCTTCCTTATTGAACTTACACATACGTTTTATCTCCAGTCAGCACTGGTTACAGCCGACATATGCAGAAGAGCATCTCTGAATGCACACCACATCAAACTTTCCAACAGAAGATTGTAAAAGCATTCCCTTGTTTAACGAGTCCCAATCAGTCCTGTCTTGTATTAGCTGTTAAGGTAATTGTGTGGAGAATATTTTCTCAGAGCACTTTGGGCCCCTTAGTAACAACCGAGCATTATTTAAACACCGCAGCCTGTCTGAGGTCCTTTTATGACCACAGGTACCTATTCTCCGATGGCTGTTTCCAGCAGGATAACACGTATCTCAAGCTACTTTCTTCAACATGACCCTGAGTTCACTCACTGTATTCAAATTGCCTCCAAAGTCAGGGGTGTGAAGCTGACAAATCTGCAGCAGCTGTGTGGTGCTATCATGTCAATATGGAGACCTAGATCTCTGATGAAGGTTTTAACCACTTTGTTGAATCTGAGCCAGGAAGAATTAAGGCAGTTCTGAAGGCTAAAAGGAGTTTGTGCAAGATGAATGTATGAGCGTGTGACACGTGCAAAATATGAAGGCATTACTTTTAATGAATCACCTGCCACATTCATGAATTATAAGATGACTCATTCTGTCCTTTTAGTCTGTGGTATCAGGTTATTTGGATCTATTTCACTTTCATTTTTACACCATATTTTTTGATTTTCTCTGCTAATAAAGAAGTAAAACTCACATGCATAGATAAATATTTTGCTATTCCCTCCTTGTCCAGTTTACTCCGTTATCCAGGAGAGGAGGAGCAAACTTTGTGGATACACCCAAAGGCTACAATTATAAAACACCTCGGATGTATTATGTGTGTGTGTGGATGTCCTAACAAGATTTCACTGTGATTGTTGCACTGTCCATTTCCTCATATTCTTCCATTTCTGTGCAGTTCCACAGGAAAGACATCTTTCTGGACCCGGAGCTAGAGCTGATTGGAAGCTTGAACAGCAGGAGAGCTGAGAGGTGCGAGAGATGTATGTATCCATACTATTGTTCCATTTCAGAGGGCTGTGAGTAAAACTGCACAGCTCAGCACACTTCCATGTCCCTTCTGCCCCCCTCGAGCCCGCACTCGGTTGCACTATTTGATAGTGTAGCAAACTCTATTGGCATGGCAACCAGTTCATTAGTGGAGGCAGGCACCCGTTGCCGTAGCAATGTCTTGGTGGTCCCTGGGAGGTTAACCACATGATAGGGATGAGCATGACTGTGTGTATGTGCATGCATATAAGTGAGCTATAAACTGTGTGTGTGTGTGTGTGTGTGTGTGTGTGCCTTCTTATGGGAGTGCACTTGTGCAGTGTAGTGGTTTTTCTTTTTTGTGTGTGTGTGTGTGTGTGTGTGTGTGTGTGTGTGTGTGTGTAAAACAGAGATAGAGTGGCTAATCCCTCTGAGTGAGGTCTAATGTAATGTATACTGTATATAACCGTGCTGCTTCTCTCCTCATCGTTTCTTCTTTAATGCAGTTTTCCTGAGATGTTTCTGGCAGTTTTTATTATTTAGATCTTCAGTGTGCGCTATTACAGCACATATTTTCCTCTCTTTTCATCATTTTTCCCCCTTCCTTCAGTCTGTCTAAGTAGCTCCTAATATTCAGCCCCTCTCTTTATCCCTTTTTAATTCTGTTCAATAATACTTCAGCTTCCAGGTTTGCAGTGCTGAGTGTTTGTCAGTGATGTGTGGATCTCGGTACGCTGCCTGTGGCTGATGGAAACCTGAGAACAGAGACGCCTTCCACATATTTCTTCCCTTCCACAGTCACTCACTTCCTCAGCTCTCCCAAAACTCATTAAAAACCTATTAAATAATTAGCAATTACTGTTGTATTGAGGGCAGATTAGCTGACATGTAGAACAGTCGGCATGTTCAGGGAGTTGAAAATGGAGAAAGGAGGATGGGGGAGGGGTTACAGTGGGGCACCCATTCTCACCTGGATATGGTGCGTGTGGGCCGGCCAATTCTCGCCTGCTGCCACCGTAAGGCTGAGAGCTGCTTCAAAGTGTGAAATGAGACTAACTTCAGTTTTGGAAACTAATTATGACCACCTGACCCAAGGCAGATGCTTGCATGGTGTTGTTGACTGAATATGTTTTCCCTTGCAGGGTGCTCAGCACAAGCTGAGCTCTGTGTGAGTTCCTATTTCCCTTTGGGACTCATCTCCGAGCCCCTGGGATAACTGGAATGGAAAAGCCTTGAAATTAGAGATGTGCTTGTACAGTTGAGCACACTGTTTGACTTATATAAAAAAAATGTATGCATCAAGTCACCCATGTGGTGTTTTCTGTGAATAATTTGAAACAGACAGAGTCAGCGACGCACCAGTATTATTTGACGTGTTTTAACTCAAAGGATGGAAAATGGCTGGGTTATAGAAGAGAAGCGGGAAGGGAGGTAAGCAAATCAAAAGACAGGGAGAAAACTGAAAAGCTTCTGAGTTTTAGGGGAGGTAATAGGGAAGGTGGTGACCAAAGCCCAGTGTTCAGCTCTCATTAAATGGCTGTTGTCCTTTTCTTTTTTTTTTAAATAGTCACAAATATAAAAAAGACTTTTTTGGAGCTTTTTGTCTGCAGTTGATCATAGCATCAGAATCAGAAACAGCAACATTAACTAAATGTGTACCTGCCTTAATGGTTTAAATAGCCTGAGATATTATTTTGGAATTTCTGTTTGTCACATTAAAGCTCTCTGTCTCTGAGGCAGTAATACCAGGGAGACTTGGCTTGAACTACTTCCTCATTTGGAAAGACCTCCAGTGCAGTGTGAGGGAGACTTCTTTCTTTTTCTTTTTTTTTTTGACAGGGAGAACTAAACTTTTAAACTGTTTGATTTGGACTGGGTTTGACAAGTTTTTTTCTTCAAAAAATTCTGCTTCAGCTACTTTATTCACTTTTAAATGATCAGTCAAGAAGCTCCAGGGACGGCTGTGCGGGCCTCCGCCTTTCATGAATTTCACACACACGTTATGAGCAGATGCACCTACTGTTTGTTTGATGTCGGGGATTCCAATGCGGAACACCATCATGGTCAAGTAAGTGTCCTCCAGTGGAGCCACTGTGGTCATGCTGCGCTCCATGAGGGCTCGTTTCTTTGCTGCCATGAAATACTGCTGCTTATTGGCAGCTTGATGATGTATCGGGGCTATATTGGGCATGTAAGGGACCCCCCGGTTGCCCTGATTGCTCGGCCTCAGCGGCCGATCTACTCTCTGTCGTCCGACCACAATGGCTGCTGGTTTCACCACCTCACCGCCTTTCCCTTCCCAGGATTGTCGTCCTCCTGTCATCTCCTTTTCCTCCAGATACTCTAGTCGTCCATTCTCCATGTCACGTTCACCTTCTTCTTTTCTGTTTTCTCTTCCCTGCTCCTCTTCCTCCTCCTCATCCTCCCCATCTTTGTCATCCTGACTGGGATAAAAGTGCTCATTATTTCCCAGCATCCTTTGCTGTGCAGAGGTCACTGCAGAGAGGGCTGAGTGATCTAGCTGTCATGGAGACAAAACATGGCTATCCCATGAGACTGGCTTCATCCTTAGAAACATGCTGTAGGAAAAAAAGGCAGAAAAGGGAGTAAATGTCGGTCATTTGACTCTTTTTGCTTTGATTGAGAGAGTGAACTTAGTAATGCTGGAATATGAGTAATTCAAGTACATAAAAGACACGTGCAGTAATAGAAAATCTAGCCACTGGCAATGCTAATAAGTCCACATGTGTGAAATAGCACAGAGCTGGTCCACATTTTCCATTTAGCCACTGGGAATGCATCTGGGAATAGCAGACTTATGAAAGACAGGCTAAATATAAACTCTGTGAATTTGCATCACAGGTTTTCTACAGGAGGGAGTGAGTTGGAGATGCGATCTAGCATCACACGAGGTCAAGATCATTGGTATTTTGTGACAAAGGAGGAGACCTATGTTTGAGGCGCAGCCCAGGGCTAACAGCTAAATGTGCGCTTCTTAAAGGAAAATTCCACCCTTGCACTCTGTTACTGTTAAATACAATTTAACTTGTTGACCTTGCGCTCTCTCTCATCCTTGACAGCCTGTTTTCATTCCCAAGGTGTCAAATGGAGCTGTTTTGACAAAGCTGGTGGCATTTCCAAATTTCACACAAGGTCTCCTGTGCCACGAAGTAACAGGTTTAGGCAACAGGGTGGCAGGTGTCTTATCTGGATGCTTATAAAGAGCCCCTTGGTGTCTGTTTGAAATCACAGGGTAAACATCATTTTCTAAACTTTACCTAATCGTAACCCTTAGTGCAGGATTTGACACCCTTGGATGCAAACGTGTTGACCTCCAGCATGTCTGCATGGTTCACCAACAGGATATGAAGGATAGGATGGCTGGCAGTATACTAAAGATTAAAAATGGTGTTTTTTAATAAGCATGAATCTGCACAACATCCAACATATTCTCATTGGACAGCTTTTAAGCTTTGCACATCAGACCATTATCAGACCGTGAGGGCTTGTTACAGGAATTGGGTTGTTTTCTCTTAATAGCTGTCTACGCCAGATTGAAGGGGGCTTCGGTTTTTACACAGCAAAGGTTTGTAAATAACTCAGTGAATCAGCAGCTTGTGGAAAGCCACATCTGAGTGTACTGACTGGATTTGCAGTTGTTGACATAGTTTTAAGAAAATGCCCAAATTATATTTACTTTTCCAGCTGAAAGAAATAGTCATGCTCCTTCATTAAAATAAAGGAAGCATTGTGGAGGAAGGGTTTTCTGGTCTAGTGAACTTTCAGTTTAGTTATTTGTGTACTGTACATATTCAATTCAATTTTATTTATACAGCGCCAAATTACAACCACAGTCACCTCAAGGCACTTTATATTGTAAGGTAGACCCTACAATAATACATACAGAGAAAAACCCAACAATCATATGCCCCCCTATGAGCAAGCACTTTGGCGACAGTGGGAAGGAAAAACTGCAATATGGCATTGCACCTCACAACTTTACATAGCATGGTAAAGAATACTTGGAGAATTGTATTCTTTCTTAAGAAAGCACTTCTTGGCACTTGGGAGGAGAAGCAGAATTTCAACAGGAACAAAGGAGGGAGAACCCACCTTCTTCCTTCATGAGTGCAGACGTAAAGTCAATGAAGAGTACCTTTCTCTCTGATCACTAACAGCTGTTTTAAAAAAAGTGTCTTAGGGTGGATTTTTGCTTTAAGCTTGTTCCATTGCATCTTCATGCTTCAGATTTGGCATACTGGTGCCTCCGTATGTTTTGTCCTGGTTTTTCTGTGGTGAAGTCTGGCTACAGGGCTTTGCCATCATGCAGATCTGGACCACTGCCAACAGCCGCCTTAATGATGGGGAGTGATGCGGGGAATCTCCCACTGTTTCATTTGCAGAGTGGTGCTCTGAATATCTTATGAGCTGAGTCTGACATGGATGGGAATCAGAATGCACAGATGGACAGATGGAGCACAACTCGAATCAGGACACAGATCTAACATCAATCAATCACAGATTACCAACATGCAGATAAGTCAGTCGGTTATTATTAGATTATGTAGAAAACGTGCTGATGAGGGTTAACGGGGCATTAAGTGATCTAGGACTTTTGACTTATCAACCTCTATTGGGGACCAAGGACATCGACAGGTGTCTGGCACAGCTTACAGTAGCCTGCAATGGACATAAACAATAATGCAGAGATGAAGAAGCCAGCCAAGAGCCGGACACCCAACAGGAATATTGATGAAGAGCATACTCACTTTTAAAACACTCTAACATGGATGCTGCTTTTGTAATTCCTGATTGTAACACAGTTTGAAGTGTTTATGTTTTTGCATTGTTTTGAACATTTTTGGAAAAACCACATATGTCTCCAGTAACAGGCAGGTGACAGAAGTTACATGTTGATGGCTGGTCAAGGTTAGAGTCAGGTGTTATGTACCATTTTGGATAAGAATTCGGGTTTTATTCTCTGTTTAAGAAAAGGCAAAATATATATATATAAAAGGTAGATGTAGCTTTCAAATTTAAAAAGTAAAGTCAGTGGGGATGTCTGCTTTCTTTCTAACAGTTGGCAGGGAATGACTCCTGGTTGGAATTCAATAGAGAAGATGACCCTGAGCTTCCTTCACTATGACCACAGTAATCACTTCCCTGATAAATTTATGTTCTCAGTCTCTTGTTAAAGTACGTAAAGCTAATTCCGTAAATGTTTGCTCCTATTAGTGTTCAGAAAAACAAAGTATATTTTTGACTGACAAATTGCAAATGAGCATGCAGCGTCTCTCTGTGTTGCAGTTTGGCACATCATGAAGTCTAGTTTTAAAAAAAAACTGAGGTGGTGTCAAAGCTAAAGGTCAGTGAGAGGCATGCAGACTACTGGGTTGCTAGTTTCAATTTTTAATATAATTTTTGGGCTTTTTAGCCTTCATTTACACAGGACGGCGGAGAGTAGATAGAAAAGCTGAGAGTAAAACATACAGCAAAGAGTTTTGTGTCTTATTCAGGCTTCTAAAATAGCCTTATGGTAAATGGTTTGACTGTTCAATATATATACTGGAATGCATGGCCATCTCTTATATACAGTCTATAAGTTTGAGACAACCGTTTTGTCTTGAAGAAAAAAAATTCCCAATTTTGATATGTTTATCTTTACACATTGGCGTTTAAGAGTTCAGAAAAAAAGAAGTCATAAAAATACATTTTTATACCTCCTTTATTTGAAGCACCTCCCTATGAGGGTCCTAATCCCCGGGTTGGTGATGACTGAATACAGATTAAGTTTGGTTTGGGATTAGAGAAATCGCTGTCTAATTCTTATAAAAGTGAGAGTTATAGAGAGAGATTGGCTCAGAAATATGATTTTCACAAATAGTTTCTTTCCATATAACAATGAAAAGTGACCACACTTTACACCGCTGCACTATGTGTGTATGATTGTTTTATTCTGTGGAACAATCCAGATATTATTTGATGGATGCTTCCAAACAATCAGTTTTTATGTGTCTATAGTGTTTGAAAGACTGAGTGGATATATGAGAAATGATCATCTCACTGGCCAAAGGAAAGTCTGCTGGTTGAGCATTTCTGAGCGAAAGCATAGCGCAGAGGGAAGCGGAGTGACCGTGGTCAATTCCCACAGACTCTCAGAGAGTGACAGGGTGGGTCCTTTCAGTGCAAATCCAATGTCTGTCAAAGCAAGTAAACGAAGGAAGATCGGAGGACAAAACCGAAGGATGGGTTTAGAAAAAAAGATGTAACAACTTTGATGAATCTGGGAAAACAAATAAGCACCAAAAGCAATAACAACAAGGGCTCTGGAGAAAGTGGCTCGGTGCCTATCAAGAACCAAAAGAGCTCTGCTACTGAATTATCAGTTACCTGAATCATTCAGGGCATATTTAACCACCTCTGGTCATTGTCATATGTGTGATTTACATGTGGCATCACATTTTAGGCTGAAAGCGTCTCTGATCAAAAGCTGACAAAGAACAGCGTGTTAACACTTGCAAGGTTTTAAAGATTAACACTATCATTCAAATACACCGTGAGGGAATAGAGGAGGCTGATTTATGAACAAAGTCTCATCAAATATTGAACAACACAATGCAAGATAAAGGAAGAAGGAGGACAGGCTGAGAGTAGGCAGGAGTCAACTACATGTTTGTAATTGGGATGTAAAAGCGAAAGGGGAATACACAAGGGGGAGAGACGGAGAGAGCTGCAGTTTGCATAAAGCAGAGTAATCAGATTGGGAGAGAACAGGGAGGCGGGATGGGGAGGGAGGGAATAAAAGAGGCTGGAAGAGGCGTGAGTGCGAAAGCCAAACACACACACAGTACCGACAGGCTAAAAACAGGAAACGATGAGCATTATGTAAAATGGATTAATAATATAACTGTGAAAAGTCTAATCACAAGTCCGAAAACTCTCCTCTTAGCCGTCACGGATGTCAAACTTGTCTCATCTTTGCGTCTTTGCCTTCTCCATCGTGTCACTCAACTCCTACACTCCTGCAACAACAATAGCTCAGTCAGTCTCCTTCTGCCGGCTGTTTCACTCTCCTGTCTATGTTGCTGGCCATCATCTCACATCTCGTCTTGACTTTTCTTCCTCTTGGGAGAAAAGTGGAGTAATAAGGAAATGAATTTCACCCCTCTGACAGAACAGTCTTTTTGTGCAAAACTCACAGTTCTCATTTCAGCCACTTACTTGAATTGTTCTTCAATATGACTTTTTTTCCTCTTTGTCCATAATTTGTACTGTTACCTATTTTGCTTCTAATTTCAGGAAGGAATTTAGATTTAATTTGAGGGGACTGTGGAGTAAGATGAGCCAGTGAGGAGGCCGATCCATCATCCGTATCCGAGCAGCCATATGTACTTTCTTTCTCCATTTGACACTTAATTTAGTTGAGATTTTTCTTTTTCATCTTGATGCATTTTCATAAAAGGAGAAACCTTAACAATGAACTAGACAGAAGTCATTTTTTATAGGAAACTTCTCAAAGCTTTTCTTGGCATTACAGCCACAAAACTGTGCAAATGCCTTTGAGCCACTCCTCATCATTTTGCCATGAAAATGGAAAATAGGTGCAATGATTTATTGACATAGAGCAAAAAAAAAGGTATCTACAATTCTAATGAGCATGAAAGTCAATATTTGGTATGATCATCTTTATTCTTCAACATAGCCTGAACTCTCTTAGGCAGTTTCCTTAAAATTTCTTAAAGTAGTCTTCAGGAATAGCTCCGGGAAGACATTCAAAGCACTTTTTTGGAGGTTGGCTGCCTTTTGTTCTGTTCCCACACTGCTTCAATAATGTTGAGATCTGATCTCTGGGGAGGCCAATCCATGACTCATATATGCTTTTACTGCTTTGGCAGTAAGTTTGGGATTATTGTCAAGTTAAAAAATGAAGCTGTGGTCAATCAAACTTGTTCCAGATGTTCATAATCTCATCAATTTAGAGAAGATCCAACACCACTGGCTGAAATACAGTCCCAAACCATGACAGAGCCTCCACTGTGTTTTACAGATGACTGTAAGCACTCACTGTTGTAGCTTTTCCTGATGCCCTGTCTACATCCTGACAATAATTTGAACTATAAATTTCCAATTTGGATTCATCACTCCATCAGACCTGTTTCCACTGGTCACTTCTTGTGTAATTTGGCACACCTCCGTCTCTTCTCCCGTTTCTCTTCCTTAACAGCGGCTTCTTGACAGCCATCCTTCCACTGAGACCATTTCTGATGAGGCTTCAGTGAACAGTAGATGGAACAAGTGAAGCGTCAGATGCATCTCTCAGGTCCTGTGTCCTCTGCCCTGCTGCTTTGCTGGATTTTTCCTCTTTCTTAAGGACATGACTTTCATATGTTGTTTATCAGCTAACGATAGTTTATTTTTTACACTTTTTTATTTTAGGCCTGTCACTTCTTCTTTTGTCCTCCTCTTGTCATGTTTCCTCTTATTTTAAGTGCCTGGATATGCCACATTTTCAACTAATAGCTCTCTGGAAATCACCTTGCTGGTACAAAAATACTATTTTATTCCTGCCAAACTGTATTATCTTTGGCATTTTTCTTAGATTCAGCAAAAGAAATGGGAACAAATGATGTGTTTTGCAACAAGCTGCTGGTAACAAAGCGTCTAAAGATACAATTTAAAATAGTTTCCTTGGTAAGTTCTCGGTTATGTGTGGATACAACACTGGTTATTGCCTTGAGTAAGGTGCCTTTTTTATGCTTGAATGATTCACAAGTCAGTTTTGAGAACGTGTTAAGAAACAAAGAAACATTACTTGGAAAATGGTTTAGGTACAAGGAGAGGACAGAAAGTGAGTGAAAAAGCAGCCAATGCCCAAAGACAAACTTTGAATGACCTGAAGAGCTATTGCTCGAGACCACTTTAAAGGGGCAAAGTCTGGATCTAACTGCAAAGATGAACATGTATGGCAAATTAGGCAGTAAGTATTCCCACCTACATGGTGTATTTACCGTCGATCTCATTTGAAAACAACATTTTAAATGATTACTCCTTCAGGAAGCTAAAGGGAGAGTGCTAGTTGCCCTGCTGCAGTGCTAAGTTAGCATGATCCAAAGAGAGTCACATTAAACAGCCCAGAACTGTTGTCTCAGTCTGACAGTGAGAGTAAACTGTGCTGAGACATGCTTATGATGAGCAAACAGCTGCGTGAAAACTGTGAACCTATCCATTAGCATCTAAACATACTGTATACTATGTAATGCTAAGCTAGCTCTTCCTAGAAATATTTTATCAGTGTCATGCAATCCTACAATTGCTCTAAATCATGATCTCCAGACTTTTAACATGCATGCAAGGTAAGAGCAGAAACGAAACACAGCTTAAGATTTCAGAAGTTGGTGAGTCTCTCTGCCCTTGGGACATCAGTACTGCAGCTTGATGATTAGACCCTATGAGAAGAGTATTTCCATAATTCTGGTCGGATGTGGGTCCAAAGACAGTAATGAAAGGTAGTAATGAAGAATCAGGAACTGATTAATCATGATAATGATGACAGAGATGGATGTCCTCCTTAGCCCCCTAGAGGACAAAAATGGATGGATGGAGAGGTTTACAGAGAAAGTTAATGGCTAACAGTCGTCCCTATTTATATCTGTCTCTTCTATGATATTCTTGTACATTTTGCTGTTTGGCAAAGTTGTAGTAATAACCTATTAATACCAAAACACCATGCATGTTTGGGTGAATAAGTCAGAGCCACGTTTTTGGCAACACCAGTTATAAAGGCTGCAGGAATCGTGTTTGTTGTGCTCAAAATTTGTCATCCCCACTGTAGTTTATTAGATTATACTACATCACCTTTTAGAAGATCTTCCTGTAAATGTCTTATCCTTGCATGTTGCTGTTTTTCTCTTGTTTTGGCCGCAGAAAGTACATCCCCAGCATACTACACTGGAAAGACCTTATTGCCAGTCAGTTCAGCTCATATTCATATTTCTTTTTGTCAATCTCTCTCTCTCTCTCTCTCTCTCTCTCTTTTTCTCTCAGTCTTTCCCTATGTAGGACAGTGCATGTGTATAGATATATTTTCAGTGTATCGGTCCCCGGAAAGTAGAATTGGAGATCATCCAAGGAACAGATTGTCCCACTTTTACGTCCTGAAAAAGTGGAGCGGCCAAGTTCTGTCCTCTATATCCCTCTCTTTGACTGGGTCCCCACCCTACAGCCTTTTTCATACGACCAATGACGAAGAACCGTCAAGAACACGCCGGGCCTCCTCCAGTGCAAAATGGACAGAATGAGCCACTAACATGGAGAGGAGAGGGCAGTTAGGTTTATATGAATGGTCTGACGTAGGAGTTTACGGGGGAAGGGCTAAGCTGAGATCTACCCTGCATCATCATCAGCACTCATTAAGGTTGGACAGCATAATTAAAAGATCCTGTGAGTTTTAGTGTTTACATTCTCCAAAACAAAAGTTTAAAGAGATCCACAGAGGAATTTATTCACTTCATTTACCCTTGCAGTGACGAGGCTTGGCATTTTCAGGCTGTAATTAAATCCGTGGCTCATAAAATCCGGCGAAATGCGAGTGTTTAATTGACAATCCTAGCATACTGGATTCATTTTAAAGACGGATAACAATGCCAGCAGTAGATACATCCTCTGTGCACCCAGACACCGGCAATTCCCGCAGCGAGGATGGAGGTGGGGGATGGTGGGGTGGGGGGGGTGATCCTATCAAACACAAACAGATGCGTTTAAATCAGCTGCTTATCTCATGCTGATCAAACAAAAAAAACGCTAACACTGCTATCGGGTGATTAAATGGATGATTAAAATAATTACCCCCAGCTCTCCATTTCACATACAACATCCTTCTTCTTTCATCTGCAGGCCAAAAACCTCACCAAGGACTGCCCTTCTTGTTTTTCTTTGTAGAAAGGGGCCACAGTTGTGCCCCCCATAAGTTACTTGCCGCTAACCTGATGTTTCGAGCACAGTCGACAGTTTTTTAAGGAGCAGTCAAACACATCTGTGCTGGAAAAATGTCCTGAGGAAAGCAGCGTTAAGCGCCAGACCAGTCAGCCCGAGCCTGGCTGGCGGTCTTGTGTAGATCAAAGTGGGCTATCTTTCCCCTCAGACTGGATATAATTGGGTCAGGTGGAGCGTGCACTGATGGCCTCGCTCGGGCTAAACTTGGTTGGTTGGGCCGGGAGACCTCAATGCAGCACCGATTTAGGAGTGAACATCCCCCGTGCTATTTTTGAGACTTCGCTCTAACTATAAACATTCATCTGATAGCACGGCTTAGTTGTTTTGTTGCCCACACAACAAAGTGACAAGAAAAAAGGAAATCTAAATCAGGGTTCCTCAGCTTCTCCTTTTTTTGGCCCATGACCTTGTTTTCATAAGTTATGGTTAAGTTTGTGTGATAACAGCAGAGTTTTTGTATATTTTAAGATCTTTTGACTCTGAATATAATATTAAAATGCTCCTCCATTTGAAGACAGAGGACCCTCCCTAAATTAAAATCTGCACTTTCACGCTTCATGCAACATTACACAAGCATATTCTGCATGCAGTTTTGCTATTAAACACCCTAATCCAGGTCCATGTGCGTGTGTCTTGCAGCAACGCTGAGTCCAAGCTTGTTTTGTGCAACTGGTGTGTGCTAGTGGATTGAACCCAGTATCTTCACCAGCTTGACTGCTTCGCCTAACTGCATTAAACTGTGGTGCAGTGCTGACACGTACAATACAAACAACATTCAGCAGTCATGTTTTTTCAACAGTACCCCCTGTTGTCTGTTAAAACACGAGCTTCCCTTTCACTCGCTGCAAACGGAGTTACAAAAAGCTCATTAAAATGTCAAGAAAGCAGAGACTTCAGAGGCGACTGTACAGCAGGTTTCCTTCTGTTTCTCAACAACAAAAGAAGCAGCAGGAAGAGCAACAGCGAAGAAGTCAAAACATTTCCAACCAGGATAGGCGTCCTTGCATTCAGCAAACTTTTCAAGGAAACCCTTTTCTTTCTATACTAATGGCAGAGCGTCAAATGCAATGAAAAGCATGGCACAAGCAAACTAGTCAGACATACGGATATGAGCGCAGGTTTTGCGGCTTTGGGGTGGATTTTATGGCCACAAATTAAGTGTCCGCTAGTGACAGTTTCACTTACCTTGCACATCCAGTGACTTAAAGATAACTCTGAGAGACAAAAATCAACAAGGTACTAATAAATGCTGTTAGACATGGCTGACAAAGTGAGAACCATGTCAGTGGCTGTCAGGACCCATTAAAGTTTATCCACCTTCCATGTAACGGAGCGTAATTCATGCTACAGTCTGGAGAAGCCTTCATTATTAACTTTGCAATTTCACTTTATACCGCTGTGCTCTCCGAGTCAAGAACTTTGTAATAAATCTTAATCTGAAACCAGGAACAGTTAAGCTAAAGGAGAAAGATGATCTCTAACATTTATCCCTGCTTGGTAGCAAATGGGAACGTCACTTCTTATTTTCTTTTCCAAACTAAGGTTAGATGTTGGACAGAAAAGACATGTTTTTTTTTTTTCTTTTTGCACCTGTTCTTCAGTGTGACAAGATCTGCACCACCTCATTACAGCTCTGAAGTGAGCCAGAAGGGCCTGGAAAAAAAGCAACTGAAGGAAACAGTGAGGTTAATGAGCTGAAACAATTATACTAAGACCTAAAGGTGTGCGATCACCCACTTGCGCTGGAGCTCTGTCACCTTATGATGCATTACTTCTGTTTTTATGTAATAAAGAAGATTGAACTCTCGCTTGGTTTCTGCAGCAACAGCTGCCAAGAACACAGAAGTGTGTTCCTCTTTTTTTAAAGATGCTTGTAATCAGGGCATCTGAAATGCAGCTGCTTCTCTCTGAGACGTCTTCGTTAAACAACTGCGACTTAATGGTTCAATCATTAATTTGAAGTTGCGTTCAGAAACGGTAAAGCTCAAGGTGTTTGAGTTTTTCATTATGGCGGATATGTTGCAGTTTGCTGGCATCTATTTTCATGGCTTACGGCAACTCTCCAGATCTTTCCCCTTGGGGAAATCTCCCTGTATGTAATAATGAAAAGCCTGCAGAGTCAGGGGAAACAACTCGTCTCTCCTGTTTCTTCTTAATGAGC
The DNA here is from genome assembly GCF_013358895.1 of Oreochromis aureus. Lineage (NCBI taxonomy): Eukaryota > Metazoa > Chordata > Actinopteri > Cichliformes > Cichlidae > Oreochromis > Oreochromis aureus. Next base: position 19,920,943 of record NC_052949.1, read on the forward strand.
ACAACAATGAGACTCTATCGACTCCACAAATAACAATTAGAAGTGCATTAAAAAATTACTTTTCAAGGTTATTTGATGACAACTAAATGTTAAGCAGAGAGTGAGCCACGCCAGTTTTTTTTTTTTTCCAACCAGATTTTGCAAAGTTTCCTCTGATATACACGGCACTTAATATTTGTGTGTAAGGGTAAAATATGCGCAAGTTTATTTTGCTTATGTATTGGTTTTTCATAGCTCCATACTCCTGTGGGGCTGATTTACAGGGTATTTTGTTTCAAGGTTTGCATTTCTGCCTCATATATACAGTAGAAGCTTGTCGCTAATGGAGCCTAGCTGTATTCTTCCACAGCAGTAAGCTGTCACTGGAAATAGTCGCTCAGAACGTCTGTTTTTTTGTCCTACACTTGCTCCATACCAAACCCTGGGGTATTGCAGGGCTGTATAGCATTGTCACATCTGCTACACTGACCAGGCTGCTAATGGACTCCCGCTCTTCCCGATTGAGGAGGACAGGGCAGGAGGCAGGAAAGAACACCGAGACGGGACAGGATGAATCGGAAAACTTGATTTCTGAGACTCTCATCTCCGCTGACACATCGAGCCGTTTGGCTGGTCCAGCGTATTTCATCTTCCACTCAATTGCTTCATAATCACATTCTCTTTTGGCATTACCCACATATTATGTATAATCGCTCAGTCCCTTACTGGCATTGATATTGTCGCCCAGCTTCCTTTTGTTCCATTATGATCAATTGTTCTGTGTTTTGAGGAGGCCATTAATCTTCCTTTGCCCACTCTGCTCCAAATTGCCCTCTTTGTTTATTTTCTCCCTCTCCCAAATGAATTCCCCTCAGTGCAATTCTGCCATAGAAGAAAAGTATGCTTTTAAAGCCAGCGTTGCTTGTTGTGCATTAAACAGTCAGGCCAGTCTTAGGAGGTTGTACGAAGTCAATTAAGTGGTATCTAAAGGATGAAAGGGCACAGAGTTGGAAAGCATCACTGGTGCACAGCTCTAGCTAATACTCTGGTGCACTTTTTTCACCCAAGCCTGAACCAAATGAGGCGTTTAGGTGTATGTGTGTGTGGCTGCACGCGCATGGCAATCGGTTCTCTAGGGTCCTTAGAGGGTTTCCACCTTTCCACCAGCTGACACCATAAATACTGCGAGCAGGCAACGATTTTGACAAGTCGCAGCTAAACGAGTGTGTGAAATGTGGGTGTTGATGAGCTCCCGTTTGATTCTGCTCACCTTTCCATTTCAGCGCCTTTTTCTTTCTGAACTCATCCCAGCAGAAGTGTCTGGGCGGTAATAATACAAGCATGTAGGTAGCTTTTACATAAGCATAAGTATTAATCGTTTTTTTCTCCAAACGTCCACTTCTAACTTACTCTATCAGCTATTCCACCATTTCTTGTATTCATGGATCACCGTCATATTACAGGCCATGACTGACTTTGTAAATGGGGGTAATAGTGAGCGATAGTCACAGTCCAAAAATTTATGGTTATAACTCAAAGTGGAGTCAGATTACCAGCTCATCTAGAATAAATGGTTCTCACTAAGTTCTGGGCCCAGGTAGCTCTTCATAATGTTAAGACCTATTTAGCTAATTTGGCTTAATGTCACCTAAGAACGTGGACAGAGTCAAGAATTTCTGTGTTTTCCAATGAGCCAAGCAGGAACTGAGGGGGACGTATTAAAAGATACGCCTGTTCCATTGTTGTAAACAGTCCACATGTGTAAATATGTACTTTCTCTTAATCAGAGCACTCCCACAGGATGACAGCTCTAGGGGTGCCACGTGGTCTGCAGCGACACATTCCTCAACCCTTCATTCTCCCCTCCGTTTGCTGCTTTTTGTTTCATCATGTTAACATTGACAGTGTCTTAAAAACATCCTCTAGATGAAGTGAAGGTCAAAGCCAGAGTGCATACATTATGTTTAGAATGTAAATAAAATGCTCTGGGTGGCAGAGGGCTGTGCTGATGGAGGCTGAGCAACAGCACAGTCTTTAACAGGAAGGTGTTTTGTGGACTCCTTGGCTCCTGGTCCCAACCCCCCGGGGGGCTCTAGGAAGCCACCTTGAGAACCACTGACTTTCAATTTTCTTTGCACAGAATCAAGTAACAACACAATTTTTCTCACTGCACTAAAAGGAAGGTCAAGGTCACAGTATAATAGCATTGGAGAACTCGGCATTAACCTTTAAGCCTGTATTTGGTGACAATGGGGAGAAAAAAGAATCACAATTTTCCGCAGGACAGAAAAACCTCCGGCAGAACCGGGGAAGGCGTCCATCTGCCCGGCTAGAATATCACCTAAACAGGCAGTGTTGTAACTGAACTTCCAAGGTTTACATCTCCCGTGAGCAAACAAATACATAACGATCGTTCCACATGCTGAATGCTGTTACTTTATCTATTAAAGTGTGCATTACATTAGAGCAGTCTGCGCTCACTGATTCATCCTACAGCTGTGAGGGAGTAATTTGCTCAGTTGCTACAGACTTTTCTTTAGAGGCACTGTGACTTTTTTTTGTTTGTTTTCTGTCCCACTTTTCTCTTCCTACCCACCTACATAAAACATGTGAATTAGACCTCAGAGGACATGCATGCCCCCCCTCGCCGTCACAATTTCAGCAGCTTCTCCTTCTAAAGCACTGTGACTTTCACCTCGCCGCTAAATATCATTTCCTTCCCTTACATTTACATTCACACAATAAAGATGTTAATGCTCCTTTGTATTGCAAACACTTTATATTAGTTTAGTTGTGTGATACACACACAGCGGTTCTCATTCAGTTACATTCTGTAAGTATCGAGGAACACAAAAAACTAAATACCTCTCGGTCTGTGGTTCAGGCTGTGTTGCTCCTTGTTGTATCCGTAGTGACCTCCTTCATAAACCACAAAGAGAGTAAAAAGGGACCAGGATTAAAGAAATGAGAGAAAGATCCAGTCAATAAAATATAGATGAGGGGAAAAAATGAAAAAGTGATTTGCCTTTTTCTCTTTCAAAATCACATTTTCACGCCTTCTAGTCTTTAAATATGCATCGGTATGAGCCAGCCCGAGCTCCTGTATTGTGCAGCTTCCCTTTCTCTTTTTCATTCACACACACACACAAACACACACACTCTTTCACCTACTCTATGCCCTGGTATAGCTTCTCTCTTCCCCTCCCTCTCTCCGTGTTGCACACACATTCATGCACTCCCTCTCCAGCATTGCATACTCTCTTTCTGTCTTACTTCAGCTGCTAGATTGATCTCTCTCTCCTCCATTCTCCTTCCTCTCTGTGTACCCACTCTTCACCATCTGTCAGTTGTTCTCTCTCTCCCTCTCCCTCTCTTTTTTTCATACCCAAGTGCTCTTCTGTTCAATTATCCCCAATTTTCTTCATTATTCTCCCTCATTCTTTCAGTTTTTCACGGTCCCACCACCTCTCCGGCGCTCCATAGCTCCTCTCCTATTATTTCAGCCAATTTATCAATCAGATACACTCACGTCACTGATTTCCACCTTTTATCTGTCCCACACACAATCCGGGCATGTGTTTGCACACTGCACAGCTCCCTTTGTCTCCTTGATGCTGAAAGGTCATCAAAAAATACCAAAAAAATCTGTTTGTGTTTGGGAACTTTCCAGTGATAAATATAGCAGGCGTGCTGCCTTGTTTTAGCATGTTTGCAGCTATATGTGCAGCATTTACCAACCAGTCAAGCGCTGTGATAACCGCTGGTGTCCGACTTTGAAGAATCTGTGAGGGTTGGTGCATCTTTGTGTTGTTTTCTCAGCTGTCTTGCCGTGCTGGCACTTCTTCCCCGATCCCAGTACAGTGGACGTGTTAGCCTTTTCTACAATCGGAATATTCAAAGAAAATTAGAAGTGGTTACCCTGAATGACCTAATAAACCTGAAATTCATTTAACAAGCTAAGAAACTGCTAGTTTATGTTCACACAGTACTTCACTGTGATGGCTGCAGTTACAGCCACACAGAGGTAATATCTACAAAACATCAGTGTTACAGTAGAGGCTTACACATAACGCTACACTTATATTTTTCTTTTTTAAATATAGGATTTAATTTACAGGATAATAAAGAATTGGTGTGGTTTAGAATGAATTTACTTATAGAATCACATAATACGGTATTCAAAAATAAGTGTGCACATTTTAGCCTACACACTGTTGTGTATGATTTAATCTTTCTTTGCTTTCTGAGTTACCTCAGTGACAGCTGCTCCAGTCCCCTGGTTGATGAGCTAACAGGTGGAAAAGGGGCGGAGCAAGCCTATATGGAGACCTGCAAATTTGGTCATACCACAACTTTGGATCATTGGGGGGGGGGGGATGTAATTTATTATGTTACTTTCAGTCAGGTTTTTGTGTGTTTTACCCCTTTTTGTGTTTTTGTGGGCTGCCCTTTGCCCTGTTCAGGTAGGTCTGTTTGTTTGAGTTAGTAGCATTGTTTGGTGTCAACTTTTGAGTAGAGGTCTGTTACGTTGCCCTCTTTTATGGGCCCAAGATTTAGATTTTTCTGTGTAATTTAACCAAGTTTGTTATGGAGTTAAATGTTAAATAAAAAAACTTTCCGTCACTGCTCGGTCCGTCACATTCACAGTGAAAAGGCTTTTTATCTACTTCTTGTTCTAAAACACAGAGATGGAAATGTCTTATTTGCTGTCATGACTGAAATTTAAAAACAAGTCTTTTATGACATGTTTAAAAATGTTGACATCAACACCTACCTGATTATAACTGCTGTTGCAGAGATTGGGAAGGCATGGTAACGGTTCTCCTGGGAATTATGCTGCTACTATCAAACAATCTTTACTTTAAATTTACTCAAACAGGAAGAGTTGGTTAAATCCTACTAAACCTTTCATCTCTTTTCACCATCCATGCTCCAAAACCCTAAAAATTATAACAGCAGTTATTTTTGTCAATACTGATTTTATTTTAATTTCTACATGGCTAATATTTGACTTTTGAAAAGACCAGCACTCTCGGAAAAAAGACGGACTCATAGGCTGTCATCAGCGTCCTTTAACAAGGAAACAAATAAGATAATGACACCTGCAAGAAAATAAAAAAAAAACATGCCAAAGGTAGCAAACATGTGCCCACAATCAGCATCATTACACACTTCTACAAAAACACTATCAACACAACAGTACACAACAATATTAAAACCACTGGGATATGATGAATCAGAATCAGAATACGTTATTAATCCCAGAGGAAATTATGTGGTCACAGTCGTTCCAAGACAATAAGAAGATGTCGGTGTCGGTTCTCAGTCATCCAGCTCATGGAAGTCTAAGGAGCTTGGAAAGAAAACAACTGGACATCTTCCTTCTTTTTTTCTGAAGACTAGTATTAGAAAAATAAACAAAAACATGTTTCCACTAAAGTTATCAGACACTGGAAAATTCATTCTGTAACTAAGTGAAAAGAACAGCTTAACAGTGCTTCTTCATTCAAGTCTTTATGGTTTTGTGTGGCGTACAAATCCAATATGCTTCAGTTTGTAGCAATAATCTTTTTCATTTACCGCCTCTTTTAAGAGCAGGTATCATGTCTATAATATAAAATAAAGTGACTTACAATTACAATGTGTTTAATTACAATTAATCACAGAAAATTGCCATTTGGGAAACTAGATATGAAAGATAAAGAAGTTCGGGAAGAATTATGGCAATCAGCCCTGATGAATGTATCTCAAGCTCTTAACAGCTTTGTTTGCAAAAAATGGACAAATTCTTAAACAAGTCGCCAACTAAAATATGAGTTTACTGACACATACTGTCTTTTAAACCCTTTAAATAAAGGGGAAAACGTGAGTGGAAAACACCATTTTCAAGACCTCTGTGAGGGGACATTGGAGTTGAGAGCACTATTAGTCTGTATTATGGATATAGTATTTGAATTTTGAAAACATCATGCATTTATTTACCTTCGTTAATGTTTTAGATTTCCTTGAAAATAGGATGATCCAGTCAGGAGAGAGGCCCTGCCTGTCTGTCCAAGCCGAGGTCTGTGGGTACACAAAGGAAACTGTTAATGATCATTAATTATCTATAAGTCTGTCAGTGATCAAAGTTTCTTTGAAGTGAACTAAACATGCCGCAGTCTCATCGGCGGTGACACTGGGCTTTTAGGGAGGGACTGCTATAAAAGAAAGAAATTTGATAATTGTTTTATAATCGTCATGACTAATATTAATCACCCAGTGCTAAGGCAGGTTAGGTCAGGTGTCGCTTGGCTTATTAGTTACAGGAATGTTGAATTCCTCCCTGTTTTGACGTCAGAAAAGGTTGTCGGGGTAGGTTTTTCAGCCATTTTTGGAAAAGCTCAAAAGCTGACGCGAGATCTAAATTTCCAGAGATGATAATTAAAAATCTTATAGTTCTGTTGACGGTGACATTGCATGTAAATTTCCAAAGACCCCACCAGACCACTAGTTTCTGGTGATGTCTGCTTGTTTGTGACAAGCTCAAGGTGTGATTGCGTCACTCTGCGTCCCACTGGGAATCGAGTCGGCATCCTTACATGGCACAGCATCTCCCATGACAGCTACATGTCACCTGCTGCAAGGGCAGGCTGCCAGCAGAGGAAAGGTAAACACTCAGCAGCAGAGCAGCAGAGGCTTCCAGTTGCTTCTGACATTAACCCACAGCCAGCCTGCACCCACATTTCCTGTCCATGACCTACCCACTGAAGCAAAAGATGACATGAACTGTTCACTCACTAAACAGCAAAAGTTGCAAGATTGCTGTCTTCACGAGGTAATAAAAAAAAGATAAATTAGGAAATGATATATTCCGTGCTCTAATGTCAGATAAGTAACTTTATATAACAAGTATTTTTCAGTGAATAGCGTTTATGGCTTTGGAGTGTTTGAGTGAAAAGACTGTCCTGAGGCTTGCTTTATGGCAGCTTTTAGAGCCCATCAAAGAGACGGATGGAGGAAGCAAAGCTCGGCTGAAATACATTAATGTGCACAACAGTACCCTCTGCTAAGAGGAGATGGAGATGAATCCTGCCATATCCAGCCTCTTAAGGACAACATGACACCTGCATTGTTACCCCTGATAAGAGCTCTAGTCGGTGCTCTCCTTTAATGGTGTGCCACTCCATAGTGCATATTCACCACACTTTTCATCCTACCTTGATGCTTACACTGCTTTTGCCACCCGATGTCCTTTTTTTGTCTTTTTTTAATGAGAAACTAGCTTTCTTCCTGCTTTCTGTGTTAACCCTCTCAAGCAAGGAGAGAAAAGTGGGTCATGGGCAGATGGAGCATACAGTAGTAAGAACATGCTGGGGAGATTTTTATTTATTTATTTTCCTGTGTGTTTTAGTGAGTTCAGCTTTTTTTGTAGACGTGGAATCAAAAAGGCAAAAAAAAGAGAAAAGAGGAAGGATGAGAGACAAAATATTGATCTATGAATCTTAAGCTGTGAAGCACTTTAAATTGCTGGTTTGGTGTAAAAACAAAATCAAGTCACAGTTTCAGTGTGAGTGAACTGAAACGCTACAAACCCAACTGCATTCATGTTAGCCAAAGAATAAAAATCCCATTTTATGAGTGCTGCACTCACAAACTGAGACTGATTTGCATATTCACAGCCCTAAATGCAGTTATTCACTCTTAAAATTAAATAGTTTTATATATATATATATTGGACAAGTGCTTAGCATAAAGACATTCAGTAAAAACAGGCTCAGATCTGGCTTAAGGCCCCATTCATGTGTTATTCTCAAGGAAAACTGATGCAGTGCTGGGCTCTGGTGGCCAATTAAAGTAACTGAAATACCACATACATTTTTTTAAGTTATCAGAATAATGTGAGAAAAATAGGTGAAAAGGAAAGCAGTAGAAACAAGCTGTCTTTTAAAAAAGGATTAGACTTTCTATCTTGTCCGCTCTTCTTAAGCATTGCTAAAAAGAGTAAAAAAACCCAAAACCGTTTCCTGTGTTTAAATTCTTGAAAAAAAAAACAGAAGAGGAGAAACTGCACATGGTCAGTTTTTAAGGCAGACGAATCCACTTCTTATTTTGTTAGTTCTTCTTTTATTGAGCTTTGCCTCAATAAGGGGAAGTTGTTTTGGGGTTGTTTTTTTTAACTAGCCCTGAGTTAGCTGTTACATTAGGCCATGGGTGATCTAACACCTAAAACCCCACAGTGTCCTGATGTGACCTGCGCATATAAAGTCACCAATTGTCATGTAACTATTTGACCTGAAGATTATTTCCAGCTTAAGTTTTTAGTGCTACAGTGCAATTTTTAAACCTGAAATGGGGAACTCTAGGTTTGCGTTAACTTAGTGTTTTCCCTGCATATTGAGAATCAGTGGTCACCATAACCTTTTTATTTCTTTTTGATTTGCATCATGTTGTGGTAGCAACAGCAGTACAGCTCATCTCACCATGTTTCTGTTCTCAGTCTTTGTATGGGTTTGCAACAGTTTGAACTGGTGAGAAACTCCAACAGCTTCCCCTGAATTTCTCAGAACTGCTTCATGAAAACCAAATACTGAGCAGAAGGTCAGTTCTGAACACTAAAACTGCAATGCTGGAAGAAACAAAACAAACGCTCCTATTCTAAGAACTTTCATGAGGCAACCTCTTCAGAAATTGCAAAACACTGAATGCATCACATATCTTAATAGGCTGACAAGGCTACCAAAGGGTCCTTCATTTGCTCAAGATAAACACAATGAGGTAGAAAATAAAGAAAAACAAGAGAAACAAGGGTAACGTGTTTAGTGTGTGGCTTTCCTTTCAAGTTAGCTAATGTAAATACAATTGAGGGAGGATAGAGTTAACCGATACACACTCTACTACCCATATAACTCAGGCCACTGGCAAACCACACCATAGTGCTTTTTTTACTCTACCAGACTCAAAGCACTTTATACAACTTGCCTCAATCACACAAGCAGTTTTTTTGTCTATATCTATGCAACAATCAGTATGTCAAATTTTAACATGGAAAAATGGAGCAGCCAGGGATTGAATCACCAACCTCCTGAGCTACAGCCACCCGAGATGGTGGTGAGTGGTCAGAAGGCTCTCTGATGTGGACTGATAGAAGATGGGCTGTAAGTGATGAGGGAGGGGAGTGTGCAAATAATATGAGACGCCTGTGGTCCACGTGAGGTCAGCCAAGATCTGAACAGCAAGGAATTTTAAAGGTCTCTACTGCAGAGTGCTTAGTGTGCATTCATTTCTTGAAGTCCAGACTCACAGAACTCTCTTTGAGTCTGATTATGGTATTTAAACAGAGATTCCCTCAGGTTGTTAGTTGTTGATGAGATTGAGTTGTGTTGTTTTACGTGTCGGCTGGTGGAAAAAAAAAAGTGCTGCACATTCTCTTAGGTCTGTTGCTCACTCTGCCCAAGAATTCCTGTATTTATTTTGGAAGTCCAGACTCCTGCAGCTCAGCGTTGCTCACCAACTCATACAGTTGACTTGTACCAAACTGATCCCATTATGGGGTAGATTTAATTTAATTCACTCCAAAATAAATAAATAAATAAATAAAATCCCCATAAATTGAAGATGTAAATTGTAAATGTAAAGCAAAAGCCTCGGGTTTATTTTTCGGTCTGCACATCTTTGCTATTATTCCAGGAATTTCAAACAGAAGCCAGTAGTTTTCACCTCTGCCAAAAGGGGACTTAACTTTACCTCAGAATGACTCGCATCATCAGTCCAGTTATGATTATTAATCACAGAATTTAGACCTGAAGGCTCTTGCTGAGATATTATAGCTTTCCTTGCTTCATAACTTTATCTGTAATTCGTAATGAAATGAAGAGCTTCTCTATAGCAGTGCTCAAGTCACAGATTTGAAATCTTCATTGACTTTTTTTTAAAGCTGCTTTTGGCATTTTGACTGTTTTTGCTTTTGAACCTTGACTAATAAGAACTCTTTGCTTTTTACAGCTTGTCTCTTAACCTTTATACTGCACTTTGTCATTAATGGTACTAACTACTAGACAAATACAGCATCCTATATGTTTAGTTGTCTTCAAAGAGACACTTGGGTTCATTGGGTGCATCTGCTGCAAAACAAACAAGACAGCAACAAAAAAATTAAATTTGATATTTTCTAAAAAGAAGAATAATGTGCCACTGTACCTTTCACATGACAAAAAACAACAACTATATTTTTGTGCTAAGCCCACTTATTTTTGTGCTGTTCTATAATTTAAGATCTTATCTAGGGAAGTGTGCTCAGTTACTTATGTGATTCTTCTGTGAACAAAATCTGTAAATAACAAACTGAATTCTGTACAAACAAAATATGAAATATGAAAAGGTCTTTATGAAAAAAAGAACAAAATATATAAATAAATAAAATAGTGCACTTGAGTGGTTTGCTTCAGGTGTTCTTCATCATTATATGGGGTAAGCATGTATGTTCAATACCTTTAGTGTCCCCAGAGTATACTAAGGTGATTAGATAGTTTTAAAAACAATAGTTTTCATCCAGTACTATTATGGATGACCCTCCCCCAACTTCCTCAACATCCCTAATTTAGGGAAGCAGCCAGTTAGTCACTTGTTACTCCTCCGTGACTGAGTTAAAGTGAAGCTTCTGTTGCCCGTAGAATCTTTGATCATGGGGAGTGGAAAGCATTTGCTGCTCATTGCAGGTAAGAAAACCAGCTGAGACATTCATCTATTATGAATTATATAAAAATATTTGACAGTTTCGCTGGAGTCATTTAATTTGAAGAAAAAAGCTTTGTGAGTTCTGAAAAATGATTTTATGAAGCAGCATGATGTTTATGAAGGAGTATTAGGACCACATTAAGAAAAAAAAATATTATTGATCGTTTTGAGAAAAAAGTCCAAATGTATAGATAAGAGTTGTTGTTTCTAGACAAACTGCCACGACTGAGTATTAGGACCACATTAAGAAAAAACATGATTAAAGTCAAAAATCTAATTTAAGACAAAAGTTGGATTGTGGAGATTCCAGTGGCTTTATCAGGAGAATTCTCCTCTTAATGAATCGGGTTTTTTGTAACAAGGACAGATTTTTATCTCTTTGCGCACATAAACACAGTCTGGTGATAAGTTTAAGGACGTTGAAAACATGGTGCAAAAAGCTACGTGTGGTCAGACGGAAAACCACACAAATGTAGAAGAGTGAATTTTTACGAAATGAAATGACTGGTAATGGACAGATGCAAGGAAACAGGACTGATGGTTACACCCTCACGCAATAAAGATGTTGTCTCACAAGACAGCGGATTAATTAGTTTCACTCATCTAAACAAGGAATTTTGTAGAGGGCATTGCAAACATGGCAATTTGGTAATCTGCACGTTTCGACTTTTTTCTCAAAATGATCAATAATATTATTTTTTCTTAATGTGTTGAATAAATTTAAAGTTAAGCAGATATTTGACAAATATTAGATTCCATCCATGCATTTGTCCAGTTCAGGGTTACAGCGGCCTTTGCATACTCAGCTGTCAAAGGGAGAAAGGAGGGGGGACACTAAACAGGTCACCAGTCTATCAACAAATTTTTAGCTTGTTTATAAACTGTAAAATGTTATATTTACAACACCCAGTGTCTCAGAATTACAGCTGAATTGGACAAATACTAATTTATACATAATAAAAAAAATTCTTAATCCTAACCGCAGTAATTTTAGGTCACTCTGAGTCACAAATGTATTTTTATTTTTATTTAAAAAATAGTCTGTGAATTACTAGGTTACTAAGTTATTCTCCTTTGTTTTAACAGTGCCAGTACCTGCTCAATGTCACACAGATAAAAATCTCATTTGGTGGTAAATTTGTTCAAATTAAAAAGCCCTTTTTTGCTCTTTTTTCACAGTGTTGCCACTCCTGGTAAGATGTCAAAACCCAAAAGGTAATCCATATTCACTTACTTCTAAAAACGTCACTTGTACACGCTGTACTGCATTTATTGGCTTTTATTATTTGCTCAGAGTAATAAGTGTGTACAACAATGTAATTGTAGTTTTTTTTTAGAAGGGCTACACAAATACTTGATTGCATTTTTTCTTTTTCTCTCCTTTTTAGTTTCGATGGTACCTGCATTTAAAATGGCCTTCATTGGGGATACAGTTTACTTAAAATGTGATCCAAGTGCAAACCCAGTGACATGGCACAAAGATAATGGTGAGCGAATCGTCGGAGAAGACACTTTGAAAGTGGAAATTAAAAACTCAAACGACGGAGGCTCTTATTGGTGCGAGACCAGTGGGACAATGAGTGACCCTCTTTCAGTCAATGTCACGGGTAAATTCACAATCCACACATATTAGAGCTCAAACTTCCACAGATCTAAAGGTAAATCCACACATAACAATGATCTGATTTTCTTTATTTGTCCTGCAGAATCTGGTCTCAGCGCTTCACTCACCATTGAGACAGGCCATCAGAACATGTGGAAGGGAGGTGCAGTTATGCTGAAGCTTGAAAATAAGGATGGTCTGCAAGGGTGGAGGTGCTGGGTGTACAGGGGTGGAAAAAAGCCAATAATGGTTTCACTGAAATTGGAGGGTGTCAGTAACAGTATGGTGTTTGCAACTGCTGACCTCAATGTCGATGAGACTATTTACTGGTGTACCGATAGGAATCGAATTCACAGAAGTAACCAAGTAATTCTCACCACCTTTGTAAGCATATTTTTCATTACGTCTTCAGTTTTATTGAAATGAAGTTAATGGGAGTACGACGAGGAGACTCATGACTATTAGATTTATATATTTTCTGTTCCCACAGATGCATGGGAGCTTCCAAAACCTGAGGAGTGGAGGTTGGGGGATGGTGTTGGTGGGGATATTGTTGGTTGCTGGGGGGTGTTGGTGGTGGTAATTTTACGACGTAGGAGAAGAAGTGAGGGAGGTGAGTAGCTTTCTTTTGTTTCTTTGAATTGTTTACTGTTTTTTAGGTATAGTAGCAGTCACTGTATTCATACCACACTGCATGTCGTACTTTTCTCATGGCGGATTTATGAGGATGTGGCGCTGAGATCAAAAGAGGAGCGAGGTGATGACAAGTATGAAACTCTGGAGAAGGCATCTGGGAGGGAGCGCGAGTACGACACCCTTGCAGGAGCATCAGGCGGAGAGCCGAAAGGTGGCGAATATGAACCACTGAAGATAATTAAAAGTCTCATAGCTCTGTTGACTGTGAGATTGCATGTAAATTTCCAAAGACCAGCAGGCCAATAGTTTCTGGTGATGTCTGTGTGTTTGTGACAAGCTCAAGAGATTGAGTTGTGTTGTTGAGTTGTGTTGTTGAGTTGTGTTGTTTTATGTGTCGACTGGTGGAAAAATAAAGTGCTTCACATTCTCTTAGGTCTGTTGCTCACTCTGCCCAAGAATTCCTGTATTTACTTTGGAAGTCCAGAATCCTGCAGCTCAGCGTTGCTCACCAACTCATACAGTTGACTTGTACCAAACTGATCCCATTATGGGGTAGATTTAATTTAATTCACTCCAAAATAAACAAATAAATAAATAAAATCCCCATAAATTGTAAGATGTAAATTGTAAATATAAAGCAAAAGCCTCGGGTTTATTTTTCGGTCTGCACATCTTTGCTATTATTCCAGGAATTTCAAACAGAAGCCAGTAGTTTTCACCTCTGCCAAAAGGGACTTAACTTTACCTCAGAATGACTCGCATCATCAGTCCAGTTATGATTATTAATCACAGAATTTAGACCTGAAGGCTCTTGTTGCGACATTATAGCTTTCCTTGCTTTATAACTTTACCTGTGACTCATAATGAAATGAAGAGCTTCTCTATAGCAGTGCTCAAGTCACAGATTTGAAATCTTCATTGACTTTTTTTTAAAGCTGCTTTTGGCATTTTGACTGTTTTTGCTTTTGCTTTTTACAGCTTGTCTCTTAACCTTTATACTGCACTTTGTCATTAACGGTACTAACTACCAGACAAATACAGCATCCTATATGTTTAGTTGTCTTCAAAGAGACACTTGGGTGCATCTGCTGTAAAACAAACATGACAGCAACAGAAACAGGAGGAACTTTTTTAAATTTGATATTTTCTACAAAGAAGAATAATGTGACACTGTACTTTTCACATGACAAAAAAACTACATTTTTGTGCTAAACCCACTTAATTTTGTGCTGTACTATAATTTAAACTACGTTTAAAGAATTGTCTTATCTAGGGAAGTGTGCTCAGTTACTTATGTGATTCTTCTGTGAACAAAATCTGTAAAAAAAAAAACTGAATTCTGTACAAACAAAATATGAAATATGAAAAGGCCTTTATGAAAAGAAGAACTAACCAACTAAATAAATAAATAAATAAATAAAATACTGCATTTGAGTGGTTTGCTTCAGGTGTTCTTCACCATTATATGGGGTAAGTGTTGGGTTTATATTGTGTTATTGTCATTTGTATTAAGAAATATTTAACCATATATGCTTAGAGGTGTATAATCGATTGTGTAGTGATAGGATATGTGATCTTTAGTTGTCTGCAGAACGTTGTGTGCATTCCAGAGTGTTCTGGTTTTCACACCCACATTTTGGGAGCATGGGAGAGGTCGTACCTTGTCTTATTGTTTTATGGTAGGATAAACGTATCTATATCTGTTTTAGTCTAAGTGCCTTTTGTTTAGATGAACACCCCCCCCCCACACACACACACACACACATACACACAGAGTATTCTTTGTTCACTGTATACCTATGTAAGATGTTATATGTTAATGAACCTATGCATATTCATGTAACCACAATAAAAGGAGTGCTATGGGGAACCTGGCTGAGAGTCTGACAGAGGTCAAGTGGGTGGAACGACACTTGGCTCCAGACAGGCCTCCCCGTGCACGGAAACATAAAGAACCCTGCCTACTTGTGTCTTGTTCTTTGCTGTGTAGCAAATTGTCCTGAACGTTCCAGCGAATAGGTTTATGCTACAAACCTATCATTAAGCATGTATGTTCAATACCTTTAGTGTCCCCAGAGCCCTCTCCTGCATTATCACAGGAAAGCTTTCGGAGTGCTAAAACTTTCCCACCCTTCAAAGTTTCCCAAGCTCCCCTCTTTTAGCTTACTGGATCAGTTTTATCACTTGTGTGAAGAAAATTGCCGCATTCATTCCCGTTTTTCTCTGTCCATAGCGTTATAGGACAAAATAATGCGGAGGAGGATAACTGAGGAAAAATCTAATTCAAAAGCTGAAGTATACTAAGATGATTAGATAGTTTTAAAAAAATAGTTTTCATCCAGTACTATTATGGATGGCCCTCCCCCAACTTCCTCAACATGACTCATTAAGGGAAGCAGCCAGTTAGTCACTTGTCACTCCTCCGTGACTGAGTTAAAGTGAAGCTTCTGTTGCCCGTAGAATCTTTGATCATGGGGAGTGGAAAGCATTTGCTGCTCATTGCAGGTAAGAAAACCAGCTGAGACATGATGCAGGACTTATGTTTTTTTTTTTTTGTATGAAGCAACCATAGCTGTGAATTATTTTCATAACTTTGCAATTGTAATTTCTTAAACTTGAGAAAGAAATTAAAAACTGTACTGTAGTTAGCATTTAAATAACATGAGTTATCTATTATGAATTATATAAAAATATTTGACAGTTTCGCTGGAGTCATTTAATTTGAAGAAAAAAGCTTTGTGAGTTCTGAAAAATGATTTTATGAAGCAGCATGATGTTTATGAAGGAGTATTAGGACCACATTAAGAAAAAAAAATATTATTGATCGTTTTGAGAAAAAAGTCCAAATGTATAGATAAGAGTTGTTGTTTCTAGACAAACTGCCACGACTGAGTATTAGGACCACATTAAGAAAAAACATGATTAAAGTCAAAAATCTAATTTAAGACAAAAGTTGGATTGTGGAGATTCCAGTGGCTTTATCAGGAGAATTCTCCTCTTAATGAATCGGGTTTTTTGTAACAGGGACGGATTTTTATTTCTCTTTGCGCACATAAACACAGTCTGGTGATAAGTTTAAGGACATTGAAAACATGGTGCAAAAAGCTACGTGTGGTCAGACGGAAAACCACACAAATGTAGAAGAGTGAATTTTTACGAAATGAAATGACTGGTAATGGACAGATGCAAGGAAACAGGACTGATGGTTACACCCTCACGCAATAAAGATGTTGTCTCACAATACGGCGGATTAATTAGTTTCACTCATCTAAACAAGGAATTTTGTAGAGGGCATAGCAAACATGGCAATTTGGTAATCTGCACGTTTCGACTTTTTTCTCAAAATGATCAATAATATTATTTTTTCTTAATGTGTTGAATAAATTTAAAGTTAAGCAGATATTTGACAAATATTAGATTCCATCCATGCATTTGTCCAGTTCAGGGTTACAGCGGCCTTTGCATACTCAGCTGTCAAAGGGGAGAAAGGAGGGGGGGGACACTAAACAGGTCACCAGTCTATCAACAAATTTTTCGCTTGTTTATAAACTGTAAAATGTTATATTTACAACACCCAGTGTCTCAGAATTACAGCAAACAGTGAACTGTGTGAAAAACTGTTTGGCAAATTTTCCAGCTCAGCTGAATTGACCAAATACTAATTTATACTTAATTAAAAAAATTCTTAATCCTAACCGCAGTAATTTTAGGTCACTCTGAGTCACAAATGTATTTTTATTTTATTTAAAAAATAGTCTGTGGATCACTAAGTTACTTCATATTTGTTGAAATAATTCCACTGAACATGCTCTTGTATTCTCCTTTGTTTTAACAGTGCCAGTACCTGCTCAATGTCACACAGATAAAAATCTCATTTAGTGGAAAAATTTGTTCAAATTAAAAAGCACTTTTTTGCTCTTTTGTTACAGTGTTGCCACTCCTGGTAAGATGTCAAAAACCACAAGGTAATCCATATTCACTTACTTCTAAAACGTCACTTGTACATGCTGTACTGCATTTATTGCCGTTTGTTATTTGCTCAGAGTAATAAGTGTGTACAACAGTGTAATTGTAGTTTTTTTTTTAGAAGTGCTACACAAATACTTGATTGCATTTTTTCTTTTTCTCTCCTTTTTAGCTTTGATGGTACCTGCATTTAAAATGGCCTTCATTGGGGATACAGTTTACTTAAAATGCAATACAAGTGCAAGCCCAGTGACATGGCACAAACCTAATGGTGAGCGAATCGTCGGAGAAGACCCTTTGAAAGTGGAAATTAAAAACTTAAATGACGGAGGCTTTTATTGGTGCGAGACCAGTGGGACAAAGAGTGACACTGTTTCAGTCAATGTCATGGGTAAATTCACAATCAACACATATTAGAGCTCAAACTTCCACAGATCTAAAGGTAAATTCACAATTCACAAATAATAATGATCTGATTTTCTTTATTTGTCCTGCAGAATCTGGTCTCAGCGCTTCACTCACCATTGAGACAGGCCATCAGAACATGTGGAAGGGAGGTGCAGTTATCCTGAAGCTTGAAAATAAGGATGGTCTGCAAGGGTGGAGGTGCTGGGTGTACAGGGGTGGAGAAAAGCCAATAATGGTTTCACTGAAATTGGAGGGTGTCAGTAACAGTATGGTGTTTCAAACTGCTGACCTCAATGTCGATGAGACTATTTACTGGTGTACGGATAAGGGTCGAACTCAGAGAAGTAACCAAGTAATTCTCACCACCTCTGGTAAGCATATTTTTCATTACGTCTTCAGTTTTATTGAAATGAAGTTAATGGGAGTACGACGAGGAGACTCATGACTATTAGATTTATATATTTTCTGTTCCCACAGATGCATGGGAGGCTCCAGTACCACCTGAGGAGGGGGGTAAGGTGGGGATAGTGTTGGGGATATTGTTGGTATTGCTGGGGATGTTGGTGGTGATAGTGGTGGTAGGTTTACGACGTAGGAGAAGAAGTGAGGAAGGTGAGTAGCTTTCTTTTGTTTCTTTGGATTGTTTACTGTTTTTTAGGTATAGTAACAGTCACTGTATTCATACCACACTGCATGTCGTACTTTTCTCAGGGCGGATTTATGAGGATGTGGCGCTGAGATCAAAAGAGGAGCGAGGTGATGACAAGTATGAAACTCTGGAGAAGGCATCTGGGAGGGAGCGCGAGTACGACACCCTTGCAGGAGCATCAGGCGGAGAGCCGAAAGGTGGCGAATATGAACCACTGAAGCAAGGCGAAACGAAAGAGGGGGTATACCACACTTTAGGGGCGGAAGGTGCGGCGGGTGGAGAGGGTGGAGAGGGTGGATACGAAGCACTGAAGAAAAGCGAAATGAAAGGGGGGGTATACCACGCTTTAGGGGCGGAAGGTGCAGCAGGTGGAGAGGGTGGATACGAAGCACTGAAGAAAGGCGAAATGAAAGAGGGGGTATATCACGCTTTAGGGGCGGAAGGTGCAGCAGGTGGAGAGGGTGGATACGAAGCACTGAAGAAAGGCGAAATGAAAGAGGGGGTATACCACACTTTAGCGGTGGAGGGTGCAGCAGGCGGAGAGGGTGGATATGAAGCAGTAGGGAGGAAGGATAAGCCCAGTGAGTCTGCAACAGCGGGCGAATGAATAAAAAAGGAGCTGCGCCACTGCAGGAGAAACAGGTTTAATGCTGCAAACCTAAACCACGCAGATGTGTTGATCTCGATCCCAAAGTTAAGATTCCTTGATTTGAATGAATGTTTAAGAAATCTGACAAACTCCAGGTGTCTTTCAGGCGTGAAAGTGTCAATACAGACTGAGAATGAATAATAAGTAATGAAAATAAATCTGCGGGAGACTGTAGGGAACAGCTGGAGTGAGGTTTTTATAATAACAATTTTTTCAATGGCAAGGAAAAATGTTTCTAATATATTAATTAAATCAAATGATACAGAGTAAAATTTCAGCAAAATCCAAAAGAGCAGCAAACACTTTGTGACACCAAGTCAACAAACAAGCAACACATCCACACTTTACAGTTTAATGTCTACAAATAGTCTGCTTTATTAACTGATCATTTCCTTCAGCTTTGATGCTACAAGCTAATATTTGCAGTGCTAACTATAGCGTTTCCGCTTACATCATTGCACGTTATTAATTCATCTCACAGGAACCAAATGGTTATTTAAGCATCATCACATGATTTAGATTTTTCCATCATATTTTTAATGTACTGTATAATGAGCATTTCCCAAAGCTGAGGGGGTTTTTTTGTGATATATAGCAAAAAAAAATTTTTATATGGCCGTAATTAGCTCATCAGCAATGGGATAAATATTTTGCACTGTGAGATTCCTTTTAGCACTTGAGCCACTTTCTTAAATGATACTATGTGATATTTTGATAGGTCAATATCAGATAAACTGTTTTACAAAAATGGTATCATCATTTTTTGAGAATGGAAGCTACAGCCTGAGAGTACAGTGAGTCAAGCGCCACGTTCAGTTATTAAGTTTTTTTGAACTGTTCCATGTATGAAAATGAAACAGTATATCAATATCAATAACATTTTTCTCTCAATAAAATCACATATACAACGCAGGTGTTTGTGGCTAAATGTGTTGCAGCCAGCCTATTTGACTGGTTTTATTGACACTGTTTTATTACTTTTTCTCTTCTGAAATGCTGGAATGAGACTATAAGATTTTTTTTTTCATTTTGTTAAAAGGAAAAAGTTTTGCCTTGTTTTTGTTGTTTTGGAAATGTTTTGCTTTCAGGGATTTTTTGTTGTTGTTTTTGTACATATTATTTAATATTCTGTGCTGAAAGACTGTACACGATTCAAGATTCAAAGATTCAAAGCGTTTATTGTCATGTGTGCAAAGAAAAAGCATTTCTCTGAAATGAAATTCTTTCTCTGCTGTCCACACGCAGATACTGGTTAATATGTACAAACAGATAAAATACGAATAGCAGGAATAAAGGCTTGAGATTATATTATTACTACAAAGAAGTTTTGTGTCATTTTTTATTTATTTATGTCCTGCAGTGTCTCCTGTTCTACAATGTGAGGCTGTTAGTCGCGGTCCTGGGTCTGTGACCCAGTTTTTTGTGTATTGTTATTGCAATTTTTAATTTCTAGTATTTAATATAAGTTTAGTTCAGTGCCTCTGAGTTTTTTCTATGGACTTCCTGTTTTACTTTGACGGTGTGTGTCTTATGTTGATGTTTCTAGTTTTGCGTCTCCCTGGTCCCGTCAGTTAATTTGTATCAGCTGTGTTCCCCATCTGGTCCTCATTCCCTCATGTTCCTCTTATTGTCTGTATTTTCATATGTTCAGCGTCGCGTCGTACCACCGTATCTGCCTGTGTGTTCTGTTCCCGTGTTATTTCAGTTTTAGTATTCTGCGAGCAATAAAGCTGAGGTTCTGTTAAGTTAATTCTGCCTCCATGACTCCTGCACTTTGGTTCTTTTCGTGACTACCTGCACACAGAACATGACACTAAGGCCGGGAGGAATATAATTCATAGCTTTAAAACTTTGAAGGATGGGTTTTAAAATAAAAGCACAATATGTAAAATAGCATTATGTAATTATCTAACATGTTCAGCTTTAGTCATGGTGTTTATGTGTTTGTGTATCAGTGATAGGGATGCATACACCCATCTGTGATAAATTGCAGGTGTTACAGATAAATTACAGCTGTTACAGTTTCTCAGCTGAACAGTTAGTGTTTTCAGTTTTAATGCAGGACCGAAACTACTTTTTATCTGTCTTCACATGAAATATGAAAAATGCATTTGTTTAAAGATGGCAAAACAAGAACAACAACAAGGCTTTCTTAGGAGTGTATTAATATGTTTTTTTTTTTTTTTTTTAAACTTTCTACACAAATGAGTCACAAAAAGATGCCAATGACACTTTTTTTGTGTGTGTATATTTTGGAGTTTTACTTCTGTCAGAGTAAAGGGTTTAAAATGCATAGCTGCATCCCTCTAGACAGAGGGAAGCATAGGGCTTAAATACACCAGGAATGACAAGGGAACAGGAAACACACGGGGAACACAGCTGAAACAAATTAGACTCAACAAGACAGAAGAAGCAAAACTAAACACACTGAACATGGAACGCAAGACTGTCACACGAGGTTGACACAGAAGTTGAGGAAAGGCAATTTAGGCTAGCTCCTATACTGTTTGTATAGTGTATTTATAAGACTCTTTTTATAAACTTGTGAACGGTACAGTGCATTTATAGTGATGTGAAAACGAACTCACATCCTCTTTCACTTCGATGGTTTCACATATCAGGACATATTAAAAAAATCCTCTGGTCCTCAATATGTCTAGAAATAATTTAAATACAAACTCAGATGAACAACCATAGATTACACGTTGCACCGTGTCCTCATTTATTTAACAAAAGCTAACCAAAAATTGAGAAACAATGTGTGAAAGATTAAGTTGCTCCCCATAAACTTGGGAAAGCCGTTATTCTGCAGTGAGAAAGATTATAAGTTCAAAAATATTAAATATATTCATGAATATATTCATACAGTTGTGGAAGTGGACATCACAGCTAATTCCCCACAAGGCCAGACCACAATACTAACAGAAACTGCAAAAGTGCCCAAGAGCTGCTACTCACGCTCTATAGGTCTCAGTTATCATGTTAAATGCTAAAGTTTGCAACATCACAATTAGACTAATCAAGTGTGGCTTTTTTGAAAAGGATTGCCAAGAGAAATTTTCATCTTTTTAAAATATGGCAGCAGAACTTCAATTTAAAAGTTGCATCTAAACAAATCAACACAATTTCTGTAACGATGTGCTTTGGACAGACAGCCAGAGAGATGATGTTTGTCCCCTGTCGAACACAGCCCTAACCCCTGTAATGTAACATGATGTAATGTGGGGTCTGAGCCACACAGGTTGTTTAAACCAGGAACCAATTTGCAGTGATGTGACAACTTTACCAACTGTCAAGCACGGAGGTGGAGGGGTAATGATTTAGGCTTTTTTTGAAGCCGCAGAGAATGGACAACTTGCAGTCAATGAGTTGACACTTCAAGTTACTGCTGCTTTTGAAGTTCTACAAACTACTGAAAAATAGGGTGTTGGTTTTTTAACACACTGCTTCTGCATTTTTTACTGGTTGTGCTAAACAAAATGTATACAATGGTAATATGCTATATCATGTTTTGTTGTTGTTTGTGGTTTGAAAACTTAGAATGTATTGCTGTTATCAGAGAGGAAATCTACAGTAGTTCCAGTAATGGTTACACACACACACTCACACACAATATATTTGATTTCAATAGAAAGCGAATGCTGACCCTTTACTGTCATAACTTTTTTTTTTAGGTCTTCAGGCTGTTTTAAGTCCATTCTTTACTGTGTCCTTTGCCTCTGCACAACTTTTATACTGGCATGCAATAGGGCAAGTAAATTACACCGGATGCAGTGCTGCATGCTTATCAGGTATCATATACCGTATAATATGTTATATGTTCCATCATAAATGGATGCAGGATGTTACCACGGATTTTAGAGACCCCAAGGCTTTGTGCTTCTTACCGGCTGTGCCGTCAAAATCTATTTTTCCGCTTCATTTCCATGCTGCTCACAGTTAAGCTCAGTGATCAATATTCTGTCTGGGATGGAGCAGAGCATTAGGGGTA
This sequence comes from Oreochromis aureus, assembly GCF_013358895.1. Classification (NCBI taxonomy): domain Eukaryota; kingdom Metazoa; phylum Chordata; class Actinopteri; order Cichliformes; family Cichlidae; genus Oreochromis; species Oreochromis aureus. The sequence continues at coordinate 19,943,537 of NC_052949.1, forward strand.
ACATGAAACCAAGGGTGAGGAATGTTTAAGACCTACATACTTAGTCTCTGAATCATGCATGAAACAGAGGAGACCTGACATGGAGAAAACAGACGTTTTGTTTTACAGTAGAGTACAAGTCAGGCGGAATAATGTACTTATAGCAAGACGTACTCTGTACCGTCTGATATGAAAGGTTAAAACATTAAAATGGCAGCAATGCATAAGGGTAAACTGCCAGATATAAAGATTTGTGACTACTGTGCAAGCTATCACCTCTAAGTTTTATTCTTCAGTATTTTTCCACATTCTTTTACACATAGATTTAATTTATAATTAAGAACAGAACATTTAACAATAAATGAATGAAAAATGACAGAAACAGTAAAAATCCTAACATTTAATATCAACCCTATCAGTAAACAGTACCATCCCATTACTAGTTAATGACTAACTAGATACATGACCACATCTACTAACAAAAATAAAATGTACAGAGAAATGCTGTTGTGATTTTCAGCATTTTTATTAATTGGCCTTGGTTTTAATTGATATTTTATGGATCATTAAACACATATGAATTCAATTTAAAGTCCACCTTTAAATGAGAGTGCTACAAAACTGATCCCACAGCCTCAGCTTGGTGCTGTTTGTGCTTTGCCACTTCACTGGAGACAGCAAACTGCTTCCTCTGATGCCAGCCTCAAACACAGATGGAGCAGAAGCAAATAATACCAATAGAGGACGTATTAGATGTTAATCATACAAAGCAAAATTCTGAAGTTTTTGTAAAATGGGCCAAATAGAAACAGAGAGAAAAACAGTCTCTAACCTAAGAGTCTAATTTTAAAAGAGGACGTTGATGTTCTGGAGATTTATTCTAATCCTATATGCTTTTTTTCACAGTATGTCAGCTAGTAGGCAAGGTAGTAGTCCACTACATACAGTGGTTAAAAACTGCATCTAAAATGTCTATGTAGACTTCCCAGAAAGCCAGATGTGGTGTTATTTGCAGATGTTCAGTTCCTTTTTCAGTGGATGAATAAACCAATACTACAGAACATTATATACTGTGTTGTATTGGCACATGATTTTTTTTTCTAAAATGTGCACATTAAGGACAATAATGAAAAAAAAAACAAAACAACCAAAAACCTGTTGGGGCCAGGGGCAGAGACAAGGGGTGGCCATGGGTGGCTATGTTCAACCATATATTAATGGTGAAATTACATCCAGAAATTATACCTTCAGCAAACCTGTTTTGCCATAAATGAGCGTATTTCAACAGATGGTTGCAGATCTATTTTTGTTTTGCTTTTTTAAATCAGATGAGGGTTAAAATTAAAAACCAAACAAATATGTTATTATTCTACATAGTAAATGTACCATTTGACTAGAAAGACTAACACATGAGCCTACAGCAGTTTGTTTCTCTCTTGGCCACCCCTATGAAAAATCTTGTCTTCGAAACTAATCTGACAATCTCAATAGATATCAATTTCTCCTAAAAAGAAAAGTCAGTGTGATCATTGTGCGCCTAAAGATGTGTAATCATGAATGATTAAGATACAAATAAGAGGCATAGAAATGAAATCCATGTCATGTCAGTCCAGTTTCTACAGTTACAATGACTAAGCATCAAAGAACGCCACACCAGGCCTAAAGCCGTCCTCTGACATGTCTGAAGGTGGGCTGGTGAAACCATTCTGCCACACAGCGTATAACGACTGCACTCATGCACAAACACATTTTACGTTTACTACTGTCTTCACCTCTACTGTGCAGTCTCTGTGAAATTGTTAATTTATGATAAAATAGTCAGACCTGCTGAAAATTGTCCATCCCCACATTCCCACCAGTTTTTTAATGCCATTGAGTGAAATTCCACATTGCTCATAAACTGTTTCTGCTGGTTTTACATTATAATTCTCGGTCGCCCTCTCCTCCGTAAAGATAATTATTGGTTCCGGCTGGTTGGACGTACTCCTCAGTTTTGTCCCAGTCTGATACCCAGCCTCCTCCTCCTCCCCCAGCCATGCCCCCTCCGTTGGGATCCAATGGCTGGTTCGTGGCTCCGTAGCCCGCTCCACCGCTTGTGCGATACAGTTCTTCCGTCTCATTCGCAAGCTCGTCCTCGTCCAGGATCCCGCATTTCTCGTCACTCAGCTGCTCTGGCTCTGCCCAAGGTTGTTTTTCTCCAGATGCAAAAATACCTGCAGCAGACACGCAAACTCAGTGAGGTAATAAATGACATGAATGTTACAGACCTAGACTTTTACAGAGTTTTGCTGAATTTTCATCATTCAGAATTTTTGTAGTTGATCTGGTTAAGCACAAGAAGGGGGCTTTGCATACCATAGAACATAACACCTCCATAATGAACGAGTGAGGCAATAAGAAACACGCCCTGCCACTCTTCTCGCGTCTATCAGACAAACGTGAAAGAGAACCATGAGAAAGTTGAGTACACTTACAAGCACACATTATTATCAGTTAGTCACAAATTCAGAAACAGTTCTCACCTTATGCTTTGTCATGGCACCGACTATAAGTGGGCAGACCATCCCAGACAAGGTGCCTACGCCGTTGGAGATACCCATGAGGATACTAGCATAGCGCGGTGCAATGTCCAGGTGGTTGACATTGAAACCTTGTGAGGAACCATTATTATTATTATTATTAACATCTTGTGATAAAAGCACAACTATGTAGCTGCTTAACTTTCAGTCGCCTATCATTTATGATTAAAATCTTTGAAGGAACACTTCATATTTCACCTGAAATGGCGAAACCAGAGAAACCCACAGCCAGGACCAGGAATGTAATGGCAATGCCTTTTGTGTGTGAAAAACCAACTACCAGCAGCAAGGTAGCCTCCATCCCAAACCCTGATGCAGGCAAGCAAAAAACAGACATATAAAGAGTTTTAACATATTACAGTGCAAGCGCTTATTTTGTTGCCTTGTGTTCACACTTTTTGCTAACTGAATGCGCCTCGGTTGTCTTGTCGATTGGTTAGAGATAAGTGCCTTGCAAGCTTCTGCATTTCGCTTTGGTGTTTGATGTTTGGTTTCTGTCTACAATGTAAAAATAGCAGACAGTGGCAGGGCTTCTGTTTTTGATGAGTCATCATTTGCCTTATGTGGCAAATGACTTCTCACCACAGTCGTGTTTCTAGCTGCATAATCACCTACAGATATACTGTGCTTTTTTTCTCCAGTGTTGCTTATTTCACTTCAAAGTGCATGCAGAAAACAGCATAAAATCCAAATAATTTTATATAAGGACCATATATACACTGCTCCTTAAACAGTTAAGGGAACACTTAGATATTGCATTGTCAGTCTGTTCAGTTAGGAAGCATAACCTGCAGCTCTTACAGGCTGCACAGATAATGAGAGTTCATGAGCACGGTATGAGATCTCGATGTCCTTGAATGGGACGTGTGCTCACAGACAGGTGCCGTGTCGATTGACTGGTATTCGCCACAGAACACCAGACCCAGCAGGTCCACCGCTGGAACCACTTATTCTTCACAGATGTGACCACGTCCACACTGCCCATGACTTCCCAGGCTCTTTCAGTCCTGCCAGATGTGATTGTTTCATTTATGCAAGTTTTCATTTTCCCTTCCCCTTAGTTGGTTCTTTCTTACCTCCACAGTTCATTAGCTTCCTGACATTCGTGGTGGTCATGATGTGGTTGGATCGCAAATAGTCAGCAATCTGGCCACCAATGGGCACAATGATGGTCATAACCAGATGAGGAAGAGCAGACACTATTCCCACCTAGATGAGAACAAGAAAAAAGCCTTAACAGGTGCAAAACATCCAGTGGAAGTTGGCACAAACTGTGCGATCTCTGCCCTGTTATATACTACAGTTATAATCTGCCTGTAGATAATGACTGGAGCTCAAGCTAACGTGCTTATGACGCACAGAAAAGTACATATTTATATAGTTTCTTCCAGACTTTAAGGTGCAGTCGGAAGACAAACTACATTCAAATACAAAAACTAATTTAGAAAACTCTTATTTTACACCAAGATTTTAAATAAAATTTTAAGTTCATTAAAGGTCAAAGTTGAGCTTATACATAAACGTCAGCAATGTCGATATAGCATATGAAAGCGCATGGAGAGAGCTGTCAAGATAATGCAGCATCAGAATGCTGGCTGATGTCAGGATGTTGTATTAAAAAATTTGAGGTAAAGGGTCCTTCCTGGGGAAGGAACTCAGAGAGCATTTCCTGTCAACAGGCAGTTGTGCTCTCTGAGTGCTCCTGTTGCTTGTTTGCAGCAGGGTGGTGCAGACCATTGTAATGGTGGCAGAAAGGCTCTAGAAATCCTCCCTAAAGCCATTGTTCTTCTGGTACTCTGGTTTCCTCAGTCAGACATACAGGATATTTATTTAGTGATTCTAAGTTGGGTGTATGTGTTAATATGAGACAAAGCTTTGAATGATCAGTAACACTAAAATAGAAATGCTTCAGTGTAACAGCATATAAATTAACTGATATTTAAAAAATATGTACCATAGAATAATTTTCAACCTTTTTAAAAAATTTTAATTATAGTAAATTAAGGTGAAAAATTGTTGTCAGTGCTTCATGACTTGTCAATATAAGATGCAAACTGCAATGGTACAAATGAGGACATTTAAATTTACCACTGCAGTGGCAAGACACTCAACCAAAGCTGCAGTGATGTCCTTTATTTTCTGATATAACTGCTGAAAAGTTTTTGCTTGTCGACTGCACATGTTACCTTGCTAATTTCAAACCCAAAGACCTCCTCAAAGTAAGCAGGCTGGCTGATGAGGAGCAAGTAGAAAGTCCAGCTTCTGCAGAAGTTGGCTACGATGATGGCATACACTGGCATGGAGGTAAAGAAGGCCCTCCACGGTGTGTTGAATTTCTGTAAGGGAAAAATGTGATGATGATTATAGTGATTTTGTCTCAAACGTGTTCTAGCAAGCTCTTTGCTTGAACACGTAACTAATTCATTTCTTAAATGTTTTCCTCTGAAACAAACGAGCATCACAAACGACAACAGAGCAGGGCGTGTGGAACTAAGTTTTGCTTGAATGCAGATACAGAAATGACTGCCGATAAAGAGTTTCTAAATCTGTCACTGTGACAGATAAACAATTGAGCTTCTGACTCAGTGTTTGCTTGTTTATCATCTCCGCTCTCTCTGTTTGAATCAGCATATAAACTCATCTATTTTTAAGAGGGTTTTTTTAAACGTGGTTTCATAGCTATCCTGTAAACTAGTGAAATGCCCTTGAATGAAGTGTAGTGTTTTAATTGAGAGATCTTGAGAAATCTGTTGCATGCACTGACCGTTACTGTGAATTGGGCTGACTCGCCAATGCTTTCCTCAATGTATTTCCTCTCCTCCTCGGTGATGGTGGGGTGAGCTGCTGGACTTTCATACGAGACCAGGATCCAAAAGCAATACCACATGACACCAAAACTTCCTGGGGAAGGAACAGGCAGATTGGAGAAACAAGATTATTTTTTTTCCACATTAAATCATTTGTCGTTGCACTACTGTGCAAACAAAGACCCCTTATTTCTTTATATTCTTCTTCCAAGATCCCAGACTTTGCTGTAACTTTTTAAAGTGGTCTTGAGCAACAGTTCTCTAGCCTTCATGAGTTTTTCTTTGGACAACGGTTACTTTTTCAGGCCAGTTCTTGTACCCGTGCCTAACTATGTTCGGAAGAATGTGTTTACTTGTTAAGCCACGTGACACTGAGCTGCGAATCATTCCAGAATAAAAAATGCATCCGACTCGAGGGATGAACCAGTGTTGTGTCTACACATTGCTAGTACAAATAGTTTGCTCCATTTCTATACAAAAAATACATTTTTTCCACCAACAAATTGATTCGCAAAGACCTGTCTGCTGAATCTTTAAGCATAAAATACTTGAGATGTGCTGAGCATATCTCGGCATGCTGTGCAGTGCTTCCTTTAAAAGTTTTGCCGAAACTGGACAATTTTAGGTCAAAAGAGGAAGTGGCGCGTCTAAAAAAAACTATCTGCAAATGAAGACTATCCGAAAGTCCTTAAGAAAGAGTAAAAACATTGGTAGCACTTTATAAAAGTGTCACACCATTAAGTATTAGTAAGGTATTAATAAGTGCTTAATTAATCATTTATATATCATTACTCCTCCTTAGTATGTCCTTTATAAATACGGATATGTTTATCTATCTGTTACTGTTACATCGTGTACAACTATCACTGGTAGTACATCACTTCTACTAATAATCATAATAACATTCATAATAATATATCTGTTTTTATGAATGTCAAACTAATGAGGAGTAATGATGCATAAATAATGAATTAAGCACTTGCTAATACCTTAATAATGCCTAACACTGTGACTTTATTATAAAGTTCTCCCAAGAAATTGATCCATCTACCGTTCACTGAAGCTTCAACAGAGCTCGTCTCAGTGGGAGGGTGGCTGTCAAGAAGACATTCTTATGGACGGGAAACAGGGAAAACACAGTCATGGATTGGCCTCCCCAAGTTTACCTCAGCATTAATTAGGAATGTAGGATCTCCAGAGAACAACACAAAAGGCAACCAACATCCAAAGAAGAGCTCTGAATGTCCTTCAAAGAGTTCAGATTTTGTGTGTCGAAGAATCAAGGTAGTCAAATATTGACTTTCAACTTTGTTACAGTTGTACTGAACTATTGCACTAGAACTGTTTTTGCCTCATATGCTGTTTCAATAAATTGCTGCGCCGTCGAAAAATAAAAAGAACTAAGGCATTGCTCAAGATTCTTTCCACAGTACTGTGTTCAAAACACGTAAACGTTTTGACATGACATGTGGTGTAATTTATTTTTTTTTACCATGAGACTACATCCTTCTGGTATTTATGGCGCTGGTCTGTTGTGGTTTTCCTTTTCTCACAGTTTCATTATGAGTGAGGCTGTACTGTGTGATGGGTGCGTTCAGTGTCTTCACAAGCATTCGCATTTTCATGTATCAACAGCTACAGCTGCACTTATTATTCCGCCTTAAAACTCTGTTGTCAGCTTTAACATGCAAACAGTTAGCTTATTAAAAAATGCATATTCATTCCAAACTGAAGGGTTTGAAATGAGGCCCAGGGTAAAGGCGTCTTACCATACACATAGAAGACAGATGACCATCCTGAGTACTGGACTAGGATTCCAGCTAATGGCATGGCAATCACAGCACCAGCATAAGAACCTAAAACAGGAAAAAAATGATTTTATTTTGATATTAATTATATATATTTGTTGTTAATTTTCTTAATCTATCACCCATACTGCTCTTCATTTGCTATAAAATGCAGTGAATTTCTCAGTGTAATTTAAACTATCTTTTTAAAAATGAAAAAATTGAACCCAAAACAGCACAGGATTTTAGTCATATATGTCAAAAAAGCAGCAACTCCCCCCTTTTACCCTGCTGATTCATTTGTAATCATTAGTTTAACCTCTAATTACTCAACTGTTTTACTGTTGTTATGAACACCTATTGTTTGCAGGCAGAGCTGCTGAGGGTCACTGATCACAGACTCACCACAAAAGGCTGTTGTTGCCAGGCGACTTCTTTCAAGAGGTGGTGCCCATTTGGCCCAAATACCATGACATGCCGGGTATGAAACCCCCTGTGGGAATAGGAGTAGAATGTAGGAATTTGCATGATTATAAATAATCTCAACTGCATTATGTAAACAGAAGCACATTGCAGTTCCAGGGGAGTACTTTAGGGGAGAGGGAAGCACCTCCACAAGTCCTTGAAAGATCCTGACAATGATAACGCAGCCAAAGTGCATACGAGCTGCTGTAGGAATGAGCATGTTCAGAAAAGATGTTGCCACTATAGCAAAGCCAAACACCCTGAAAAAGAAACAAAACACAAAGAAGAAATTACCCCATTGAATATGCTTTGCGACAAAAGCTGATTATTCCTTGCACGATGCAGGAAGTTAACAGACCTGTTTGCTGCAAACTTTTGACAAATGAACCCTCCTGGGATTTGAGTTACAATGTATCCCCAGAAGAATGAACCGTGGATCATTCCCACTGTTTCAGGATCCCAGTCAAACTGTGCTTTCTGTTAGGACACACAGTAAGACACATCATTTAAAATCATAATTGGATATGTGCAGCTGAGTTATTCTTTCATTTCTCAAAAGCAAGACTGTATTTAACATCATCTAAAAGTGGACATTGTATAATTAACAGTAAAGAAGAACCATAAAAAACAGATGTTGTCCACTGCTGACACCTGCTGACCAGCCACAAGTATTCCCCCAGATCTGTCAACTACATCAAACATTCACTAGCTGGCCCCACGTCCTCATTTTAGGTTTGACAGCGTTTTAGTAGGTAAAGGTGAATGGCTTGGACATGAATTGTGCTGCAGTTTGGGGAAGGCCTCGAAGGGAACTGCTGGCGGCTCCCAGGCCTGGCAGATCCCCATGTACTAAATATAATTCAAGAAGTTAAAGAACTGAAAAGGGGAGGGAGGGTGAGGCACGTAAACGAGAGGGAATAACTTGTAGAACTGGGGGAAGCTATAGATGAGAATCAGAAGCAGCGTGTTTGGAGGCGTGGTCTTAATATCTAATTATATCAAACAGCTGGAATTGGAATAAACCTTTTTCATAGGCAGTATTTTGGTTTTACTCTAGCTTTGTTTGATTTGGTGGATCGGTTTTTAGGATGCCTGCATTGTTCAGTCCTGGTTAGTTGAGGAAATTAGCTCTTCCCTTTATGACTAGTTAAAATGCTGAGACTCTTAGAAGAAAGTGAAGTAGCTTGGGATCATGGGAGGTGCTGCCTTCAGGTGATAATACAGAGAGAAATCGTTCTCATGGAAGTCCTGCCATGTTAGTTTTAATAATGTGACACTTTGGTATGCTTACTCGTGTTTTATCATTCCAGGCGGTGCAAATAACATTTTCTCATGTTGTTAAATCCTAACTCAGCATTTTATGAGTCCATTAGACATATATAGTCATATGTAGGGTACCTAGCACAATCACCCATGGCCAAAACAATCTTAAAACAACATAAACAGTCATAGTACACAATATGTAATATGGCTGTGTCACTTCAGGGGAAAATGTAACATTAACTCAGACTCATCTGCTGTCACTCACCACTATAACCTCCTTGTTGTCTTTGAAGATGGTGTGGCTGTTGACCATGCTGACGATAGCCACTCCCAAGTTACACCGGATACCAAAGGAGATGCAGAAACCAATGCCAGAGAGGATTGCGATGATGTAGCGCCTGGGCAGACCGAAGCACGTGCAGTCCACCACAGGCATCTCCTTCTCCTCCACCAGCTCTGGCCGGCCCTCTGCTGACAGCTCGATGGTCTCGCCATTTTCCTGTTTCTTCTCAATAGCTCTGTGAGGAAAAGTGGGTAGATTAAAAGTGTCACCTACATTTAGGTCACTTTATTGTTCCTGCATCACAAATCTGACAAGTTATCTTTGAAGAGGGAGTAGATAAACTGTATTCTTTAATAAAGGCAAAAATATTTGTATTTCTTATCTCTTAAGCATAACTTGCTAAAGAAATAACCTTGAAAATACACAACAAAACACTCTTGTATGCAAATGAGTCATTTCAAAAAGCTTTCTACTAGTAGAATGTATTGTTTACTGATTTATTTAAGCTAAGCAATGATTCATAAGTGACAGGAAATAACTCGAGGTTCAACAGTCACTAAGTCCTGAAAGCCTAATGCATGTCATTGATTTAACTTCAGAGGAATCAGTAAGTGGGCCTGAGGTTTTCCAATCTCTTGCTGCCACAGTGAAAACAGATCCTCTTCTGAAAAGCTTGTTGACTGACAACTTGGCCTGATGAAAGTGAGTGGGTTTAGATGTTCAGACAGTCCTCCTGGGTGTCTGTTTGACTGCTAAGTCAAGCATCTTAAAAAAAAAAAAATCACAGTCAGCACAAATGTCCATTAGCATCCCGCTGCTGGGACCTGCTGTTAACGTTTTAACTTATCACATTAAGTTAATACAGTCAGGATTTTTGCGCTGCACCCTCACAGAAACCGCCAGCAAAGAAAAGCCTAAAGCGAGCTGCTCTTCTGCCTCACTGCGAAACCCTTAGAAACCACGAGGTCTGCCAGCCTCCGACAAGCATCAAATATGCATCTAAATGTAGCCGTCATCTATTAAACATGACACGTGAAAAGCTGAGTTGTAAGATAAGACCACTGCAGGTCCAGCTACGATCACAGAGATGCACAGAGTACGGCTATACTTCGTCAAAGCACATCCACAAACTCAAACCTGCATCTTTTAGCCAAAAATCAACTGTGCAAATGTAGAGCAGAGATCATGGGAATATTTTGTTTGACAACTTGTACCGAACAAAAGGAGATTAAATGAACCAGATTAGATTCATAACTGACTCTTCCTGATTTTTAATTGGCCACAATTTTGACAGGTTAGGAAAAGCCTAGAGCAGGTTATGATACTGTCATTGTATGATTACATGGAATGTGACAAACCCTTCAGTGAAACAGTGACCAAAAAAAGCAATCATGGAGGCAATAATCAATAAAAGTATCGATGAAATATAATTTATATTGGATATATAACTAAATCCAGTTTTAACCTCTTAGGGTCAGTGCATTTAAAAGCCACAATAGTTTCTATTTATTGTTTCATGTTTCAGAGTTGGACAAGTAGGAAGTGACAGATCAGTTTTTAGCTCATCCAGCTAAAGGACCGATGAGTTCATGATGCCGTTGGTCTAGCCGTCCACACTTTATATTCCTGTTAGAGCGTTAGTCAGATCACGCTTGTTATTAATCTCTGGCTCTCTTCCACAGCATGTCCTTCATCCTGTCTTCTTTCTCTCCCTCGAACCGGTCGCAGCAGATGGCCGCCCCTCCCTTCCTGTTAAATTGGAGTTTTTCCTTCCCATTGTCGCCAAAGTGCTTGCTCATAGGGGGTCATGTGATTGTTGGGCTTTTTCTCTGAATGTTTTATTGTAGGGTCTACCTTACAGTATAAAGCGCCTTAAGGTGACTGTTGTTGTGATTTGGCGCTATAAAATTGAATTGAACTGAAAATTGAATAGATTTTAGTGAAACTTAAAACAGTGATCACCTAATCGTGGTCAAGGTCAGTGTCAAGGTCACATTTGCCATTTTACAGGCAGTATCTTATAAACTGTGAAACATTATGAGCTGGATGAGTTACTGCATCACTGCCCTTTAGGTTTTATATATAAGTGAGAAGCTTCTATTGACCTGAATCAGCCATGCAATTTGAAAACCTCATCCACTGATTTATGCTGCCGTGGTAAATATGATCACAGTGAACCTCTGATGTAGCACCATGCTCTTCCTGACCAAACAGTCATTTTAATGATGACAGGAGACTGGAGGATGGCGTGAGACACTCACGACCAAACACAAACAAAGCTGATAAAACTATCCAAATCAAAATATGCACACAAAATAACCTTTCACACGCTGAAATGTGTAGCGTGTGATGTAATACGAAAAACCCTAGTCATGATGGTGCATTTAAGTGATTCTTGTGATTCTGATGCTGTAATTTTTTTTCCTAGATTTCAGTGTATTTTTATCTAAGGTCACTGAAGGTTGAGAAACAAAGGAAATCGCAGAAGTGACTAGGACATATGACAAAACACCTCAGGTCAAAACACTTCCCAGATCTCTTTTTTTGTTGTGAGTAAATCTGTGTGTCATACTTGCGATATTCAACAACAGAGCTTGTTCATCTAGTGGCAAAAGCTTTTATATGTACATCTGTTGTGTAGGCCCTGGAGTTAAGACAGTTGTTTATATCACCCGATGTAATATATTTCCTGCAGACTTTAAAATGACGTGGTTATTACCAGAGAACTGCTGTGAGGTCATTTGTGTTCCTGCCAACAAATCTGTCCAGAACATTCATACAAAATACCAACAAGATTGAAAACAGCTATGCCGTTATAAAACATGCTCTGTTGGTAACTGTAAGCAGGGGTTCCAACGATCTTCAACACCGATCAAGTATTAATGATTTTCGTTGTTAAATTATTAATATCTCTGGCTCTCTTGGACTATTTTTGTCTGGGCTGGCCTCTCTCGTCTTTCTTCCTGTCTCTTTTTCATCTTTAACCCTGCATCTTACCGGCTTCTCCTCTGACTCACACATAGTCTCACACATAATTCACAGCAGTCCTTCCTTATTTTACACCAGTTTATTTCCCTAGTGTCCATATATGTAGTTTTTTTTCCACTGGCTGTACACTTGTAGTGCTTTCGGTCTCACTTTACAGTAAAGCTCTCTACTTATGATGTAATTTCTCAACATTTACCATGTAATTTTTGTCCTTTTTAAGCATCTCAAAACACAACTGACATTTTAAATGGAAAGTTTTAATTAACACTGAACATTTCTATGCAATTAACATATTTTGGGTATTTTAGAAGAAACAGCCAATGATGTTTCTTCTTCTTACATTGCAATTGCACATTATTGTTAAGGGCATAAGCCTTATTATAGAATATCATAAACACCCCTTCTTTCATTCTAATTACACATTATTTTGGTGCGCAAGCTGTAATATGCTTCAGCGTTGTCCCATCTGAATAAGGGGGCACACCAAGTCATTTCTTTAGAAGGTATGTCCACCAGAAAACACAATAAATGAAGTATAATGCAACAAAATGTGGACAATCTGAAAAGCGGAGATTATGCCATACAGCCAAAACTGCTAACAACAGTGTGTAAAGAACGAAAACGTGTTTTTATTGCCTTAAAGTTATGTATTATATTAGAAATAGTCACATTATAAATTGTGCCTCCTTCTAAATTAATCTAAAGGTGTTCAACACTTCAAAATGCAGTTCTCCTTTCCTTTAAAACCTCCTTGCTCTGCTGCACTGACATTTTAGACTCATTCGGAATCAATTAGTATTTTCGATACTGAATATTACACCCTAGACTAATTATGGTGAAAGCATTTTCATTATACTATAGGTCAAGGACTTTATTATAAAGCCCACTATATTTTACATTTTATACTGTATCAGTTGCAGTGACTTTTCATGACTGACCCCGGGTTAAGGAAAATCCGTCGTAATCCCTAAAATCTCCCTGACCTTCTCTCCCTTTCTCCCGTTACACCTTGTAGAAAAGCCTCGATTGAATCATTCCTGTAGAACAACTGAACTCAATCCCAAACAAGTAAAAGTTCTGTTGGAGTATAGCATAGCTGAATGCCATATTTCCTAAATCAATGCACTTGGTTCTGTCAGCGGGTTAATCTCTTAATTCATACATCAAGGACAAATGTAGGGCAGACCGCCAGCTCGGACACGTTGGAATAATTGATTAGATAAGAGAAAGTTGATGGGCTGAAAATGCTCCATGGCATTAATACAAACTAAGTCTCCTAATATAAAATGTTTTTTAAAAATCCCCTATCCGCTCATGTGGCAGTTATAACGGACGAAGGAAAAAAGTATTAGAGAGTTAATCATAAAATACTCGCGTGGAACGAGTTTTCCAGGTAAGTCTTTTGAGGATAAAACCTGAGATAAATAAGAGATTCAGGGTGTGTTCGAGTCAAATTCCTGCTGATCCTGAAAATAAAGACAAGTGCCAGCTGTCTACTATGATCACTGACTGAAATCACAGACGATCGCGTGACTGCTAATTTGCTCTAATCAACTTTGAAAAGAAGAAGATGACGCTTGAACAGTAACCATCAGGTAGAGACTTGTATAATAAAACAGGCTAAAGGTTTAGTCATTTACAATAATTAAATAAAGAGTAATTTTCGAATGTAAGGTGCGGATTTCGCGTGCGGAGAGTAGGAGCGGTCACGCAGGCCGATGAGCCTTTTACGCAAAGCAGCCAGGTACCGACGGGAGCACGTGAGAGCAGTGCGCTCCGGTGAGATGACCTGCGCTCTCTGCCGCAGGTCGAGTGTCCTAATCCCGGCTATGAAAGGGGGGTGCGCGGGGGAGGAACAAGATGACAAGCTATCTGGCTACTTACAAGGGGAGAGAGGAAGAGAGACGTGGCCAAGGTGTACGCCCTGCAGGGATTTACGTGGGCCGACAGCTTGGACGGGGAGATGCTATTTCTGGAGGGGATTTAAGTGTTTAGACGCTGCATCAAATCCCGAGAGAAAGAAAGGGGAGTCCACCTATTAGTTTCTTGCTATCGGATAACTGGCCAGGTTCCTGACTATCTTACACACTATTTCTCAGGAGTGCCCAATGAAGGTTTTTGCTTTGTTTTGTTTTGCTTTTTGCAACTGAGTGTCAACAGAATTGGTTGCACTGTCACTATAAACCTATAAAAGTGTCCCAATAAGTCAGTAAAATGATACTGAGTTCTTAAATGTCTGTTTTTCTGTTATTATAACCGATATATAACAAGTTCTTATGATAAAATAGCTGTTTTGTTTTATGAGGTTACTGTCCACTAATGAGATGTGAGATGACCGGTTTCTTAGGCCTGTTTTTCGCTACACACAGTTCCTCTTTGGAAGAATAATTAGAGCAGATTATCAACATTGTCTAATCTCTAAAAATGGTGGAAAGTGAAACATACAGCTTTATTAGTCTTTCAGAAAAATCTTGATAGACACCCCCTCCCCTCATACACACACACACACACACACACACACACACACACACACACACAGTGTCACAGTGTCTCTGTAATGTGACAATGTAACAGCACGGCAGAAAAGCTTGGGAGAAATGGATCCAAATATCGATCCAGCGCTTCATCTTACACTGAGAGAACATTTTGAGCCTGAAATGTAACTTCATTCTGTTTTTTTGTTCTTCGGGAACAAAGAATGATACACACTGCTTATAAAAGAGAGTTTGAACATTAATTGGGGTTTCTTTTTTAATCTCTTATCAGCTACTGTAAGTCGCCAGTGCCACATACAGCGAGTTATTGTGTACACACTTCTTATATGAAAGATTTATAAGCGGACATGTATTTCCATATTATTGATTCAGGCCTCTGGACATTATATTTCTTTAAATCTTCTCAATAGAAACACTGATAGACTAACAGGCCATGTTTCAGCATCAGTAAGAATGAACTTCCCCTCAGGTCCGCAGCTTAACCGCTAAACACAAAGCTCCTTTTTAACATTAAAGGTCATCCAGCAGATGTTTCTGCTCTGTTTCTGTTCCCTGTGGAGGAGATTTTACATACCCGTATATTTTCCCAAGAGCTTTGGCTGCCACGGCCTTAAACCTGTCCGGCCGGACCTCCATCCTCACGGCTCCAGGACCGGACCAATGTGCAGTCTTTGCGCGCTCCCGACTGAGCGCACAGCCTTTCTCCTCTGCTTCCCGGCTTCTTGCGTCTTACTCACATTAAAAGAACCGATTTGGTTGGGTCACCAGCTTTCTTAACTCACGCTTTCATGTGAAACGAGACTCGTAATCAGCGACAGACTGTCTAGAGATTTGACTGAGCCTGCTTCAAGTCCCTTTATATAAAACCAGTCGAATATGCATGTTCAGCCCCACTTTTCCGGATACCCTGTCCAAACAAACTTCGTCACACTGTTTGGTGTCCGTAAAGGTTCACAGAGAGTCGTAGGGAACTTTCGATAAGATTCATAGCCAAACGTTGTCTCTGGCCATGGTCCTGAAACAGATTACTGCTGCCGCTAATCTCTCCAAGTGTGTAGTGAGTGGAAGGTATACGGCACTTCCTTCCTCGTTTTAAGCACCGACTATCCAAGCCGCGGCTATTCTTGGACTGCACAAGCCTTGAATGGGGAGTTAGTGTAAACACTGTCCCACCAAGAATATTAATAGAGTTTCTGAGTATTTGTAAGAAGGTACGCAGACTCACCTCGGGACAGTGGTTGTGGATTAGATTGCAGGGTTTTTCCGCGTTTATGACCAGAAAATAATTTTAGAAGGATTGAAAATCAATAGTCAATCAATTGTCTGTCGATTTTATTGTTTATTTTAATATTTATGTACAGCGCTTTGTGATTGTCTATCTGCGAAAAGCGCTTAATAAATAAAGTTTACTTACTTACTTACTTACTTAATAGAACATCACAAATGGAGTCTTGAGCTCTTCATGATCTGCACCTTACCAGCAGGGGCAAAGGCAGGGCTGCTATATGTCATTATAAGTTAATGGAGTCACTTATTTGGTGCATACTGGCGAGCTGCTTTCTTTTTTTTTTTACATATAGAAATGTTTAAACTAGCATAAAACAGGCTTAATGTAACTGTATACTGTAGATAGAAAAAGTGCAAAAGAAAAACTGCATTGTTTTATGACTGTGCCTGATTGTTGATTTGGCCACTCATAAAGTTGTTGCTACTTCTCTGATAGGTTTATTTGGGCTTTTTTTTTTTTTTTTTTTTAGCAATCAAGTAATCAAGATAGTTTTAAAGAGGCAAAACACCTTTCCCAGTCCAAGAGCCTGTATTCCTTTAACATGCACAGATTAAATCAGGCTTGTTATGTTTATTTTGCTTAAGTCATTAGTTAAACTTGCACTGCAGCTCATGAAGTAATAAATGGAGCTGTAATTTTTGATCACACAACTCGAAAGACATTTTTTTTTTTTTACTTTGGAGAGTTTATTTTCTAATTAGAGGGTGGTGCAGCTTTGAAAAGATGCTGGAAAAATCTAGTTTATTATGTGTAATAAACAAAAAAAAGGCACAAATGACTACAGTTCATACATATAACTGTGACTGAGAATAATGGGCAGTGAGGGTAAAGGAAGTCATGATTAACATTAACAGAGCTGGATGTGAAAGTGCCGTATATAATATCGCTAAGCTGTGCTTTAGTTTCCTCTTTATTTTACTGCTGTTGAGTAAAATCAAAAATTAGTCTATGTGTACAAAAAAACAACAACACAAATATTCCAATAACTGTAACGTCTCCCTTATCCATCATTCAAAAACAGTAACCTACGCAAGCATGTCATATGTAACTCTTCTCCAGATCCTTCGCTGATATAGTTCTAAGAGAGCGAGAGGAGAGGAAGAGGGCAGGCAGGGGCATGGCAGACGGAGGAGGGGACAGACTGGGAGGGACCGAAATTATGGATGGCGTGTCCGAGAGAGAGCCATAACCAGCTTTCTGCAGGTCCATTACACTGGAGCTGACGGAGGCGTGAAAGAACACGGGGGGAGGGTCCATGGAGTCTGTGTCTGCAGACAGAAAATAAGATGCACTTTTAAAAGTTTTCTTTACATAGAAAAGCTTTTTTAGATTTTAGCTTTAAGATAATCTAAGGACAAGACTCCAAAACAATGGAAAATCAAACATAATCAGTCGTGTTTATAGTGTATATATTACAGATTTGCATTTCCACACACTAAAGCATCACTCTGCCTCTAAACAGCAGCAAACAGGAAGTGCTTTGGTACCAACAAGTCAGACAGAAAAGATGAGAGAGTTATTTTCCTGCTGATGATAATTTATAAGTGTCTTATAAGTGTTGTTGTTGACAGTCTCTCAGGAATAGTTTCACATGCTGCCACACAGATTCTGATCATTTCTGTTTCCAACTCAAATTAAACATGGTTCTACCTCAGAAACACTGAAAGCTACCTGGGTCATTGTTGAGCTGGGTGTGCATGTACTGCTGTTTGGTGTAGAACTTGTTGTAGATGCAGTACACTGCAGCCATCAGAGCAAAGGTTCCCATGGCTGCTGCGATGAACAGACCCACTTTGGCGTTATCTTTGTCTACAAGGGCATCTGCAGAGGCACAAACACACGACGGTGCTCATCAGAGTTTTCACATAAAAATCCTTCTAAAATTGAGCTAGACAAGAATTCAACATTTAGCACTGCAAATTCAAGCAACTGCAATATAAAAATCCAAAATAGTTACCAGAAGTCTAATTTTTCAAATAATACATGTGCCATTTGATTATAAACACTTTACATTTAGCTGTCCAAACTCAGCCGCTCAAATATTTTCAGTGGGTGTAACTTAACTTTCTTCCACCTCTCCAATTACTTGAAGTTAATGTAAACTCTTCTGTGTTGTCCAAACTAGTCAGCCTGTACTTTTTAAATTAAACTATAAGCAGCATCACATTGTAATAGAAAACATATTATTTTTCTATAACAAAACATCAGTGGAGTGAACTTGAAATGCACTTGACAGCACTTCAGTTAATCGTAGCATTGGATCAATCTGCAGTCTGTAAGCTCTTACTGAAAACATTGAACTTTCCATATACTCACACAGAACACTGCAGTGCTAATGCATTAAAGTGCAGACTGAACCTGACAAACAAGCGTCGGCTGGTCGTTGCTGTTGCTCCCCTTTCTTCCTGTCTTTCTTGAACTGAGGTAGTGATCCCTGCTACGGTGTAACCCATAGTGCTCTGCCCAGCCTGACATGGCTCACATTGATGCTTTCCTATTAACCCTCACCAAAGGTGATATCATGATGGTATTAGGGCCATACACACCCACTGAAAAGTATATATCTAACTTTGAGTAGTACTTAGTTAATCACAAAAAAGAGTTCAAGTTTTTAAAAAAGGAAGAAAATGTCACAGAAACAGAAACAAATAAGTAAAAAGACATTTTTTTTTAGCATATTACGTTTACACAATTTAATCTTTGTAATTACTTTGAGTATTTGGATTTACATGGTACAATTTTTAATTGATTGTCTTGTCTCACTGCTGGATGGCAGTGAACATAAAGCTCTCTTTCCCAGTGTTTACACACTTACATGTCCGCATTGCGTTTAAATTACTGGTTTCCTCCTTTTGGAGTAGGTCCCGTATGTGTGGGGGTGGAGGTGGAGGAGGAGGAGGTGCTCCTGGGGCCTTATGGGCGCTGATTTTCTGCTCAGACTTCAGTGTGCTCTGGGAGCTGCTCAGTGGAAATATCAACAGCAGACACAGAGCTGCCAGGCACGCCATGTTGGTCATCTATGAGTACACCTACAAATAAAAACAATGCTTATAATAAAAATAATAATAAAACACAAAACCTTTGCTTCTTTAGTCTGCATCTTACTCATGTTAAAAGTGAAACATATACAGTACTGTGCAAAAATGTTGAATCATGTCGTGTTTTGGTTTTGGTTTTTTGAGCAATAGTTCTTCAGGCTTTCTGAAGGTCTTTCAAAGTTTTTCTTTTGGTTTTTCACTTATTTTCAGTCCAGTCATGTACCTGACCAATGGAGCATTCATTTGGTAAGTCATTTAACAGTGACCTATGACTCATTCAACCATAAAAAGGCACTTGACTCAATGGATGAACCAGTGTTGTGTCTACAAATAACAGACAATTTAAACTGAATCTTTTAACACTTTATTACTAGTAGTTTTTAATTTGTTCCCATTTCTTTAGTTGAATCTATTTTAAAAAAAAAATGCCAAGGCTAAAAGAGTTTGACAGGCATAAAATAGTATTTTTGCACCAAACAAGGGGATTCTCAGTGTTATTGGTTAAAAACTTGGCAGATGGTCTGCAGTATGTCCTTAAGAATTTTGAGGAGGCTGGACAAATTGAAGAGCAGACAAAGTGCCAAACCTAAAAGAATTTCCATAGCAGATGATTAGCATCTGAAAGTCAAGATAAATTCAATGCAGACCTGACACAGGACACGAGAGATGCTCTCATCCCTTCACCAAAGAAATGGTCTCAGTGGTGGG
The DNA here is from genome assembly GCF_013358895.1 of Oreochromis aureus. Classification (NCBI taxonomy): domain Eukaryota; kingdom Metazoa; phylum Chordata; class Actinopteri; order Cichliformes; family Cichlidae; genus Oreochromis; species Oreochromis aureus. The sequence continues at coordinate 19,963,217 of NC_052949.1, forward strand.
GTGGCTGTCAAGAAGCCATCCTTAAGGTGAAACAGGAAAAAAGGCTTAGGGATGCCAAACCACACAACCAAAATCAGGAAACACGTTTTATGGAGCGATTCATTTTTTAGCATGGCAGTGATCCCAGAAACTCTGCCAAAGCATAACTGGATAGAAAAACACACAGCGAAACACTATCAGTCATGGATTGGCCTCCCCAGAGCTCGGACCTCAACATTACTGAAGCAGTGTGAGATCATTTTGAGAGAAATGGAACAAAAGGTAGCCAAAATTCAAAGGAGAGCTTTGAATGTTCTTCAAGAAGCCTGGAGAACTATTCTTGAAGACTACTTAAAGAAATTACAGGAAAACTTAGCTAAGAGAGTTCAGCCTGTGTTGAAGAATAAAGGTGTCCATAGCAAATGTTGGCTTTCACACTCATTTGAATTGTACAAACTGTGCTCTATATACTTGTTTGCAAGTGTTTCAATAGATTACTGCAACTATTTCCAATTTTCCTAGCAAAATACAAAGAAATTGGGGGTGGTTCAAGACTTTTGCACAATACTGTGTATTGTACAACAGTAACATCTATGGTGACCAAACTCAAACGATCAAAAGAGAACTGCAGATGCTTTAATCTACAGTAATAATTTTCATGTTGTAAACCAGACCCATTCCTGCTTTAAAAACACATATCTGGAAGCATTTAACTGTCTATCAAATATTCACTTACTGTGACAAAATAATCATATTTAAGATAAATTATCTGTGCTTACCTGAGGTCAAACCAAGGCTGCCGTTTTTCTCAGAGTTGGGCGTTGGTCCCTTCCTCTCTGCCTCTCTCAACGACTGAACTGAGACTGCATCCAAGACAACTGAAGTCCCCAGACACTGAATATTTCCAAGGGGACATATGTGAGCACGCCCAAGCATATACATGTAGCAAGTGCTAGGGTTCAGGTAGACACAGATGTCTTGAAGCTTTTTTTTCCATTACTATGACTTGTGAAAGTTTAAAATATCAATCTATTTGCTAGTATTATTCTGTAATAGATCTTTTTTAAAGTGCATAAATCATACAAAACTGCATTGAAACTACTGCTATGCACAAAGTCTGGGAGAGTCTGGAGAAATATGAACGTCTGTAAAATTCATATATTCTTTCATCATCTGTAGTAATTCAGACAGATGCTAAATAATGTAGAATAATTGTAAAGCATGTACAATCATAAAAGTGGAGTTATTATGGCTGTTTCCAGCTACATATTGTCTTTCTAACTCATACGTGAGTTGCTTTGCATGATTTACAGTTCATTATAATCTTAATTTGTCTCTAATTTGTCTCCCTTTACACTCCTTAGTTTATTCGCTCAGGTTTATTCCCTTCAGTCCAACTTTCTCCTGATTGGTTGCCCCTCGCGATCTGAGCAGCAGCTGTGTGAGCCTGGTTTGGTCACAGCCCAGAGCTGTGTCTCTGAAGCAACAAAGCTCTGAGCTGTGACCAATGATATCACCCATCACTGATCTGAGCCTGAGCTTTTGGATTGCTGCATATGTTGAACACATTATTTGTCATATTTAATATTAGCATCCACCATTGTAAAAGTATACATGACAAAATCAGGAAAAGTACACGGCTCCAAAAAAATTTAGATAACACTCGATCATTGCAGAATAACACATGTCAGTTAAACTTCAGGCATATCAGTCTGTCCAGTCAGGAATCACAGACTGCTGTGAATCCATGTCACCCTCCTTCAGAGCATAATAAAGGGACAACACAACAACAAAACAAATCCAAACAGTTTTGCAGACGCTGATCACAAATCTTTGCCTGATCCCTACTGACTAATTTTTCTGTGTTTTTGCATTTTGTTAGTCACTTTTTTTGCTGCTGGTAAGATGAAATGGTTTTTGCAGCGCACTCAGGTAGCACAGGTAGTGCAGCTCCTCCAGCATGGGACAAGAAGGTTTGCTGTGTCTCTGAGCACACTCTCAAGAGTGTGGAGGAAATAAGGAGATGGGCCAGTACACTAGAGGAGTTGGACAGAGCCACAGAAGGGAATCAATCGGGCAGCAGGACCGATATCTGCTCGTTTGTGTGATGAAGAAAGGAGGAGAAACGTTAGAATGCCACAAAATGACCTTCAGCAGGCAATCCATGTGCACGTTTCAGACCATATTGTCAGAGACAGACTCTATGACTGTGCCACGAGGTCTTAACGTCCGCAAGTGGGACACATGATCACAGCCCAGCACCATGTAGCTTCACTGGCTTTCACCAGAGAACACCAGAACTTTCAGTCCAGCCAAGGAATGCTGTTCTCTTCACAGATGAGAGCAAATTCACGATTAATAATACAGCAGAGCACTCCCTGAAACATCATCTAGCACGACCGGTTTGGCAATGGGTCACTGATTGTCTAGAGAGGTATGCACACTGGCACTGCTCCTCCTGCAAGAACAGATACTGCTGCTCCTGTTGCTGAGTTGAGTCCTCAGCAGAAATCAGTCAGGAAGATCGTCTGTGTCCAGCACCTGCTAAAACATTTTAAAGGTTGTTTTGTTGCAGTCGCTCAGGTGCATCAGGTGAAATGGAGTCACTATGGTTTATGCTTCCTAACTGCACAGACTGATATCCCCGAAGTTTAACTGACTGTGTGATATACTGCGATGATTAACAAAGTTATTATAGTTAAATCTTTAGTTTTTAGTTTAGCTTTAGTTTAAGTCAACTAAAATAAAAATGAAAACTAGGCTTTTGAAAAAAAAATAGCTAAACGAAATGATTTTGTGAACTTAAAATAATAATAATAATATTATATATTATTATATAACAAGAAAATGTACTTCGGAAACAAACTGAATCTGAACTGAGCTACAATAGAAAAAGTTGAAATGAAATAAAACTATTGGCAGCCTCCAGTGCTACACCTCAGCCTCCTGACAGGGGGCGCAAGTCTTCATGAAGTACAAGTTGTAGATTAAGCCTTAATGTATGAATGCTCTTAATCTTAATCACAGTCTGTTCTTACCTGTATTGTCAGGACAGCACACATCACCACACAGTGTCTGTACTTCATTGCCTGTTTTTGTCAAAGGTCTGTTTAAACTCATCAACTTGTGTTCCCAAGATTTTTCAGAAAACTTGACCTTTAACCTTTACCTTGAGGTCACAGAAATTCAAGTTTATCTGACATTTTTAATAAATGCACTTATGGCAGAGGTGTCAAACATAAGACTCCAAACACTCCAATCAGACCCACTGGACTGATTTTAAAAAGTTGAATTTTTTGTGTGTTCCCTACCGATTAAGACCTCCCCTATTGTCATTCATACGACACCAAGGTAAATAAGATGTAGATGAACAATAAAATGATAGAAAGTTTCCATTTTTCACTATCTTTTATAGAAATTTCTGACAAAATTAGCAATGAATTAACAGAACTTTTTCTGTCATTTTATATTTATTTCTTACAATGAAAGTTTAATGATGCATGCTGACAGACTTCTTTCATTTACTACAGCAGCATGTATTTATCATGTAGGAAAATTGTACTTCTTTTTCAGGATTTAAATGTAATAAATGTGTAGTAACACTCTGAATATTAGGAGAGAGCAGAGACGTACAGCCCTTTCAGCTTAATATTCTGACAGTTAATCATTTAAGCCAGGGGTGTCCAACTCCAGGCCTCAAGGGCCGGTGTTGAGCAGATTTTAGAGGTGTCCCTGATCCAACACAGCTGATTAAAATGGCTAGATTACCTCCTCAACATGTCTTGAAGTTCTCCAGAGGCCTGGTAATGAACTAATCATTTGATTCAGGTGTGTTGACCCAGTGTAATATCTAAAACCTGCAGGACCCCGGCCCTCAAGGCCTGGAGTTCCTCACCCCTGATCTAAGCAGTTTGAACCTTAACGTGCCTGAACCCCTGCAAGAACTCTCAGAATATTCAAGGGCTGAGAGATAAGAAAGAGAAACAAAACAAAGAAAAACACTGACTGTTCTCTTTATCTGACAATTAAAACACAGATTTGAAAGCAAAAGCTATAATAGGTCCACTCCCTCATGTTTCATTTCACCTGCACTCCTTCTGTAAATGAGCTGCTGGGGATTTATAGAAAATGAAAGCTATCATGTGCTTTCTTTCTGTTACAGCTGGAAAGAGTCAGAACACACCAGCAAGCTCTGCTGGCTGTAAGAAAAACAAATGTTCATATTGTCTTTGTATCATCTTTGTTATAGCTGCACAGACATTTACCTCTCGGCGGGTCTCGATATGCTTCAACTTTCCCAGGAAGATAATTGTGCAGATGGGCGGCAGGTAGTGGAAAGAGCATGTTTTAGTAAAGAACAGGACAGCAGAAATCTTCTACACTTTTTCCATTATCTATCAAGACTTTATGAACTTTCAAACACAAATGAGATGCTAAAGTTTATTAATAAAAGAACAGCAACATATAATACAACAATAGTATCTTACATACATTTTGAACATTATACAAACTCGCGGCCTACTTATACACTACTGCAATGTCAAAAGAAATGTTTTTAAAATTACAAGAACGCTGGGATGCTTTTAACGGTTTGTTCATTCTGCCCTATTAGAGCTAAAGGCACCCGGGATTAAACAGCATAATGACCCATCAAGTCAATTCATTCAACTGTATCCTGCTAAAACGGAAAAACTACATCAGAAAACACTGCAGCTGTGAGACGATATGACAGAGCAATGAAGTCTAAAAAATATATTAATCTTTACAAAAAACATACACAAAAGGTCCTTTATGCAATTTCCCATTTACAACTACAAAAAGCTACTCAAATGTTTAGCTATTGTTTAAAACTATTTTACATGTACCATTTACATATATACACACCATAGAAATATCTTTTTATCTTTTTGTTGCATTAGGCATGATGTCACTTGACAACAGCTTCAGTCAGTCTTTGTGCTCTAAATACACAGACGTGCAGATTTTTTTTGCACTGGCTTTGTTACCGAGGAGTTTAAAAAACAGAGGACATAAAAACCTCACCACACATTTATCAGCTGTTTCCTTGAACAAATAATGCTAGCCTGCATGTTTATTATAACCTGAGCAGCTACACCTGCTTACGTAGTGTTTAATATCTTATCAAGTTCAAACACAGAGTCTGGTCTCGGTTGTGTTTTCTTGACTGTAAACATGTTGTGCTGAACAGCAGCATACGTAGCTAAAGCGACTCATTTCTGGAGTAAACGTGATAGTAAACTTGTACTGTGTTGTACTGTAGGTATTAATCCAAGTTGCTCAGGAAGAAAATAAACATACAATGAAAATATTTGGCAGTCACTGCAAGTCTGACCTCAACAGAGACAGCAGTGAACGGTTAATGACGTAGTAGCTCAGCCGGCTCATGATCAATCACAATTCACAGGTTATTGTAATGAATGACGAACAGAAGGAAAAGAAACTACGAAAATGAAAGGAGGATGTAAATGAATGTTAAGTATGTAACAACATTAACAAAACAACTGTTTGTCAACCCTGCCAGCAGGAGGTACTGTGTGGTTCCATACATTGTGGACTGGGCAGTGGTCAGGAGCAGAGGCTCTGATGGTCAAAACTCTGGTTGCCAACACTTGCTTTGGGATCACAGAATATTTATGGCTTATATTAAAAGCATATTTTTGCTTATTTGGACACTAACTTTGGTAAAAATAACTTGATGGAAATTTTACCTAGTAGTTTTCACAAACCAATAAATTATCTGCTCCATACCACAAACTTTTTAAAAGCTGCTGGAGCATCTTTAGCATCTAGATCTACTTTGACTTTAAAAGTTTAAAAAGAAGGGAAATTATTAAAATGGCCATTTGGAATATTTCTGACTAATTTGGCAGCATCTGTAATTAGTGGTAGTAACAGAAAACATAGTTTAATACTACAGGTCACAGACTCCTGGGAACTCATGTCCTTTTAGTGAAGACCCTGGATTACAATCCAGCGTCTTCCATCATTCTGTGAGCAACAGCACAGAAGCTGTGCAGCTTATCACCTTTCTTGCTTAACTTCCTCTTTTAATGTAAGGCTACGTTCACACTGCAGGCGAAAGCGCATCAAATCCGATTTTTTTGACCCAATGCGACCCATATCCGATCATGGTATGACAGTGTGAACGGCACAAATCCGATATTTTCAAATCCGATCTGGGTCACTTTCATATGTGGTCCTGAATCCGATACATATCCGATGTTTTAGAAAGCGACTGCTGTGTGAACGGTCATGTCGCATTAAATCCGTCTTTTACGTCACTGACACAAGACAGACGCCAATTATCAGCACCGGAGAAGCGCCCGATAGGACATCGCGAACGATTTCTTGCCATCCGGTGAAACTGTTAGGAAGACCACGTTGGAGAAATGTGAACATTTTATTTTTACTGTATTTTCTGCAGATTCTGACAGAAATCTGCAACTATCCTTTGAAGCACCGCTCCTCTAAAACAGCAAAAAGGATCATTATTAGGTTATTTGCATTATTATGTAAATAACAAAATAACTTAAAGCAAAAATTTGGAAACATAAAGTCCGAAGTCTTTATATTAAGGGCAATCAGTCAAACAATATTGTTTGCTCTGGGTCTAAACAGAGCGAGTTGTGTGTGACGTCTTCTTTTGCGCATGCGGGCCGCTTTGAGCGGTCACACTAGAGCGCGTTTGATGTCGCATTTTATGTGTAGTGTGAACAAGCAGACAAAAAAATCGGATTTGATCAAAAAATCGGAATTGAGCATTAAGACCTGCAGTGTGAACGTAGCCTAATTCATCGCCTTCACAGAGGCCATGACGGATATGCAGTTTAACAGCTGGCATTATGTAGATGTGTTTCGCATTTTGAACAAGTGAGGTAACCGCAAGGCTCAGTAACAAACTGTGTCTTTTATAATACATCAGCTTATATATCACTGATAAGTTCCTTCTCCTTAAATACAGCCCATTTGTTGAGGGTTTAGGAAACCGGAGCAGCGTCCCCATTCCTATGTTCCAGTGCTGAAAAGTCGGTCATAGCAGTTTCCTCAGTGTTAACCATCCTGTAGTGACCATTCTCTGCATCCCTGGAAGTTTGTGTGTTTCTCTTTTGTAGAAAAGCGTGGATGAAGCCCACTGGCACGGGCAATGTGGCAAATATGATTAATAAAGCCAAAACAGCCAGAGCCCAATCAGGATATTCCAAATACTCCTCAGAAGCCTGAAAAAATAAAATCAAATGAATCATTCAGGCAATTAAACAGTTAAGAGCTTTAGTGTATTGTAAAAGATAGTAATAAATTGAGCTTCAGGATATTAAAAGTAAACTCCAAATAAAACATAAAGCACAAATGCAAAAATCTCTTCTCAAATAGCTGTTTTCTTTCCTGCAATCACAAAATGCATATCTTTCTAAACTAATCTGCAGTAGTCTGGAGCCACCCCTCATTTCTTTATGTTTTGCTTCCAATGAGCCAGACGTTCTTACACGTCTGGCTCAGTGGTCTTGAGCAATAGCTCTCCAGGCTTTCTAAAAGTCATTCAAAGCTTGTCTTTGCACACTGGCCGTTTAACACTGACAATGAACTATTCAAGCATAAAAAAAAGCACTCGACTGAGTTGTGTTGACACATAAGAGACAATTTAGCAAAGAACAAATTTAAATTCTAGGCACTTTGTTACTAGCAACCAGTTGCAAACACACCATTTTTTGCATTTCTTTATCTAATCCTTTGAAAAATGCCAAACATAACAGTTCGACAGGCTTAAAAACGACAACAATGTGATTCCCAAAGAGCTAATAACTGAAACTTTGCATATCTCAGCTCGGTGTGCCCTTTAAAAAATGAAGAAATCGGACAAGTGGGGGACAAAAGAAGAAACGACAGGCCTAAAAAAACACTATCAATAGCAGATGAGCAATATCTGAAAGTAATGTCCTGAACAAATGGGGGGGGGGGAAATCTGATACAGAGCTGAGCCTGGCCTTTCAGCTACTTTAAGAAATTACACAAAAAGCTTTCCTAACTTAGCTGTGATGAAGAATCAAGGTGGACATATTAAATATTTGCTTTCAAGCCTGTTAGAATTGTAAACATTGTCTTTGCCTTATATACTGTGTTTGCATGTATGTTTGCAGATGCTTCAATAAATTCCTGCACTTCTTTCTCATAAGGAAATAAAGGGTAGTTCAAGACTTTTATAAAGTTAATAAATAACCTCATACCTTTTCCTGGTTCCATGACATATACGTGGGGCGAGACAGGAACATGCGGATAGTGGTGGCTCCGAGCAGCCCAAGCATAGCAAGCAGGCAAATGTATTTCCACAGGTATTTGTAAACAACACTGGGACGCCAGCCCAGCATTCCTTCAATGTCGTTAAGGAATCTTTATTGAGAAGGAAAAAAATGACAAAGAAAGTACACAAGACTTTTGTGAGATTTATGGTTAAAAAATACACTTCATTTAGCCACAATCTGAATAGAAACCTCACCTATCAGCTCCATACAACCAAGACACACTGAAAGTCTCAAAAACCACCACGATGATGAGTGGCAGTGTGGCAGAGTAATCATCGAACATCATCACAAAGTAGTTCCCGCAGCGCTGGGTGAAGAGCAGGCCGAGCAGAAAGCCAATGATGCAGCTGGCAACTGCGACAAGACACACATGTTGTTATTGAGAAAAAAACATCTTCTTTAATGTCAGCATACAGCCTTTACAACAGAACTCAGTGGATGACATAAAAATGTTATTAAAGGACATTAGTTTCAGATTCAAAGTCTGAAGCTATGTAGACACTGGAAACGCCTCACTTGTCACTTTGAAGTGAAGGCTGGTCACTGGGTAACCATCTAATGTATTTAATACCAGGTTATATGACAGTCGTTCTTCATTCTCATTGGATAGTCTCTTCAGTCTTAATTGCGTACAGTGTCTTTACAGTATTGACGGATGTGCAGTTTAACAGCTGTCAACGACCAATCTTTTTGACTGCCTTGAGTCATGCATGAATTTTGAAACAATAGAAGAGGTAAAACTGGTTCTTACTTGTGAGCTTGGTTTTGTTCCTCGCCAGACATTTGAAGCGATCACTCAGGGGGGCGAGGATGCCCTCCATAGTGCCAAACATAGTGCTGAGTCCAAGATTGAGTAGCATGAGAAAGAAGAGGGCGGACCAGAAAGGGCTGCCAGGCAGGAGGGTCATGGCCTCTGTGAAGGCGATGAAAGCTAGACCTGTTCCCTCCACACCCTGAACATAAACACAGCTTTAGTCATCATGATTTGCAAGCCAATTATAACATCACCCACGTAAGCAAACTGAAACTAGTCTAAGAAGCGTAATGTTTACCTTCTGCATTTCTTTTTCCAGGTCACAGTCTGTTAAATTGCCAGGCACCATAGATCCATACTGTTTGACCCAGACTCTGTAGTCCTTCAGAGCCACAGATTTGGGATCAGAGTAGTTAAACGGTGGCATCACGTTATTGGGCACAAGACCTTCGTGGAAGTGTTTTGACAGGTCTTTCAAGTTGCTATAAAAAAGACAAAAGAATACAGAAAAATATTACATTTCTAAATTTTGAAAATCCAAACACAATTTCCCTCAGCTACATCAACAGTGTTCATGACACTGTAGATGTAAAACACACATTTTAGTCTTATAATTAAACATACCTGGCTACACACTCCATGGCCTTGTTTTTAGCTCGGAAACCAAGCACGGCAAAGACCACCAGAGTAGCCAGCACAGATGTGAGGAAGTTTATGAAGGAGACGGTGAAGGCATCACGGTGGCAGTTGTTGTTCCTGGGGTTGTAGGAAGAGTAGGCGATAATGGACCCAAAGCCAAGGCCCAGCGCAAAGAAAACCTGCGTAGCTGCCTGCCGCCACACCTGCACATCTGCCCAGATTTTCAGCTGCATTGCAGAAACAAAAGCTGTGTCAAAGAACTATTTATATCTCTTTCTCTTCTCTTTCTTTCTCTGTACCAGACGTTTTATCTGCCGATACCTTGGGGTAGAACATGAAGCCGATTCCTTCAAAGGCTCCATCCAGCAGGAGCCCTCGGATGAGAAAGCAGAACAGCACCACGTATGGGAAGATGGAAGAGAAATACATCACCTAGGGAAGCAGAAAGAATGATTACCTGTGCGCAAAACACATCATAATAAACACATAATATTAAGTATAGACGTCAGCATGGTTTTAAACATTAAAAGCTATTTACAGACGTGTAAACTTTGTTTACTGCATCATTACAATTGCATAAGACATTAAAACAGACTTATTATGCTTACAGCTCAAAATAACCCCTATTCATCATGCACTGGGGCTCAGCCCCTTAGTTCATCCTGTGACTGAAACAAGCCATTTTAGCTCCTGTCCCTTTAAGAGACCTGCCTGCCTGGTTGGCTGTCCCTGGCAAACAGAAGGTTTTAACTGCTGGCTTCATTTGATGTCATTTGTGCCAGGAGAAGGAAAAAACTGTCTGAGACTTAGAGCAGTGTGGAGCTTGAGCTTTATTTATCCCATTTATATGGCAATTTCTTTTGTTATAGCCGTTGAATAATAAAAATAAATAAATACAATATTTTAAAATGAACAAAAAGAGCAAAACAGAATTTTAAATACCAATGCAGTAAAGAAAGAGGATAATGGTGTGAGAATGTGCCAACAAATTTGTCCTAATAAGACCTAAAGTTTCAACTGGGCCTCCCTCGCTGACTGCCTGTGCTTATCACAACAAAAACATATGGCTCTTGTGATAGAAACAGCAGGAATCATCTGATATGAGCTCAGTGAGTGAGTGAGTGACAAAACATATCATCCTCGTCATGCGTTTACTGTAGGCAAGACAAAATTCTTGGACTTGGACCACATAATCCTTTTTTTAAAATGTTTGTCCCCCATTGTGGTCTACAGCACCAAAGAGAAAAGACTGTTTAATGCATTAGGGGGGGAAAAACAGCACGGTATGAGCCATGAATTAAAATTTACAAAAATATTAAAACATGTGAAATAGTTTTTGCCATTTGAGGTCAGCCGACACGTAAGCCACGCATTCCACAGATTCAGTCACTCAGAGTAACCCTGAAATCCAACACATGACAGGGATTTAACCCAACTGAGAGACGTAAACAGCAAGCAGCGCTGCATGTCAGTGTTACTCAGCAAGACAAATGAAGGACTTGTCTTTTGTTATTTTAGTTTTCTAATCAGCTGATTCCCAAGTAAACGCTAGAATGAATATTTCATTTCCAAAACAATTATTTTCTTTAAAGCTATCAAACAAACCTGTTCCTGCATAATTTCTAATGGAGTCGCCAGTTTTTCCTTTAAATGGGATTCACACAACACCAGCGTGTATATTATAGTGTGGATAAACACGCTCATCAGTCACTTAACACTGAGATGTTTGAAGAAGAAACTTATATAATAAAGGTGCTTCGCTATAACAAATGCACACAATAAGACCGGACAGGTACCTTTACAGACGTCTTGATACCCTTGAACATCCCCAGACACACGACGGTCCAGGCTGCCAGCAGACAGCAGACGATGTAAGTGTTGAAAGAGCCTGTCTCATCGATTGAATCTGTGATATCCAGAGCTTTGCGGTACCAGAAATATGACGTGGGAGAGCTCTCGTTACATTCCTTTACTGGTGAGAAAAGGAAAAACACACATCAAATTACTATGCTTACATTTGACACCACTCGTGCTCACGACTTTGTGAGTTTTGAACCTTAATGCGCCGCGTTTACCTGTTACATTCCCCTCTTCTGGGCACTTCTCCCAAGGTAATGGGTGCTGGAATGAGTTCCAGAGATAGAAAAGACTCCATGCAAGGATCACATTATAGTAGAGAGCCACAAAGAAACAAACCTGAGAAGAGTTGAAAACAAGATAATATGTTAAAACCAGAGAAGAAGAAAGTATGCGCATGGCTGTAGGCCATACAGAATGAAAGAGCAAGTCCTGTTCTCATAAACTACAACTGTCCTGACATTCAAGATGGAGAAGAGAATGTGGCCCTGACAGACTAATACAATTATTTGGTAACAAGTAAAAAAATTTGGTATACCACTCTATCCAAACAACTTTTAATACATAAAAAGTACTTTTTCCTTCATAAAAGCTTCCTGCACAAAAAGCCATCTGTAAATCGTGCAGCCCCAAACTGATAGTGTTAGGAAGAGGAAGCGAGGAGGGTTAATCATTCAACAGTTGTTATCTTACCACACAGCTGGAGTAACCAATGCCGGAGAGCCTGGGTGAGATGTATTTCCATACTCCGATGCTGCCCTGTCGGATGGCTTGACCGGCTGCCAACTCCAGGAAGAACAAGGGGATGCCCACAAGTAGCATCAGCAGGATGTACAGCAGGAGAAAGGCTCCTGGGAAGAGAATGACTCTCAGTAAGCAAAAGAGCAACACCACGTGTGCAAAGGAGAAGCAGATGTTTATACTAGCACGACAGCAGGACAGCTCTGAGTGCTTCCTCCACCAACACCAGTTTGATCTATTTGTCTCATACAGATTAGACTTTCACCCTAAAACTGCTAACACACAACTCCATTGTTTCATTTCTGGTGTTGGTCTGATCACATGTTTGTCCAGTAATGCAAAGACAGTTACTCTGTTTAGTAGTTCCTGAGGGAAAGCAAGAAAATCATTACAAAATAATATTTTAAAAGTCCCTACGTGGAGAGGCGTATACCAGGAGCTGAAAACAATATGCTCTGCCACACAACCACCCACTTCTGATACAGCTTTTCTCCCTTATTTTTGGTAACTTAAAGTGAACTTTTCCAAATAGGGGCAAAGTGATGTGAAATGCCACACGTCACATGACCTGTACTTCAGTAGTGTGGTGTGATTTTAACGTGTTTTGTGTTAGTTTAAGACACGGAAACACAATCTAATAAAGACAGCGAAGAACAAAAAGATTCATATAGTGCATTTAACAGTGAACGTTCTTCACATGTGTTTGCCTGCTTTACTGAGCAGAGAAGAAGCTGCACATCCTCTCCCCATAATGACTACGTTTGATCTCTTGAACCTTCCAGGAAATCAGTGCGTGGCAGCGATCTACTGTGGTTAAGAGTCGCAGGCGATTACCTCCTCCATTCTGGTGACACAAATATGGAAACCTCCAGACATTGCCGAGTCCAACGCTGAATCCCACTTGAGCCAAAAAGTACTCTATTTTACTGTTCCATCCGGCTCGGGCGTCTGGCTCAGACGTCTCCTGCGGGCTGCTCTCTCCAGTGAGCCCATCAACTTCTGTGGCTTCTGTCTTGTCATCATCAGCTGGCAAGGGCTGCTTCTCCATCTGAAAGGCAGCAAAATGAAAGAATGTTAAGTTTTCAAACAGATTAATAATGCAAATCAACACTTTTCATCACTATCACCTCACCCAAGATGCTTCTTCAGTTCTACAAACTAATGGGGAGTCCCAGGTAGCATTTGACTGTCACCTTGGTGTTTAAGCCTATCTAAAGGAATCTAGCCTGTGTGGTAGTGTCTGTGTGGATTCTCAGTTTCCACATCAGTAAAAACCTTGCAAGAACCCCAACTTCCTTAATTTTACCATTTCCAGATTTATTTTAAATTGTTTACACAGTTGTTCATTATAATTTTGGGATCTGTACTCAAAGAAGACTGGACTGACACTTGCTACAACTTGAGGTGTTACTAATATTTAGGCCACATCATTTACATCAATGGCAGGACTAGGATTAGTTGCATGGGGCACTGTACTGCCTGTTACCCGCTATGCCGCCAGGCGATGAATGAATTTTCCTGGTAACCCAAGTATAAAATCATTCTTGACACAATCCCCAATTATATACTCCATATCACTTACAGTTACTCTCAATAGCACTTAAAGCACCCTTCAAGTGACTTTGCGCGGTATCTGGGCTGATGCAATGGCATCATGGCCAAGAGCATCCTCGACCATTTGACTGAACTCAGCTGTTGGAGAGCTTACAGAAAGCGGACACTTAACATGAAGCCAAACTCACCTGGCAAGCAGCGGGTGTAGTCAACGAAGAGGTAGAAAAAGAGGCAAGTAACGGAGAGCAACGACGATAATCTTTTATCCCTCCTTTTGGTTAGAGGAAACGGCCACGTGTCGCTGCTGATCTATCACTAAAACAATATCGAGCTCAGTTATTGTTCTGTTTCTATGTTCCTTCTTTAATCTAACATGCTAGAAACTTCTCAAACCACTATTATTAAATTCTTAAATACTAAAGTAAGACCTATAATCGCTGGCCATGTTATAAACGCGGCATTTTCGTTGTTAAGCCGTTTACTACGATGTAGCAGCGTTCTTCCGCAGGTCTCGCGCCACGACGCCGTGAAGCCACTCCCAATGTGTGTTTTACTTTCAAAATAAAAGTGATACAAAATCCATATGTTATAACATTTGGTTATAACATCGCTTGTAATGCAATAAATCATGAAATACACAACAGTACGGAAGTTGATATGAATAAATAAACGAATAAATCATAAATATTAAACTATGACAAACTTATTAAGAATTTCAAAATTAAAGTTTTTTAAAGACGTGTAAAAATTACAAATACATTTTATGATGTTTTCTTTTTTGTCATTATGGTACACGCGGTCTTTAGAGTGTTAAAAAGTTGAGCGCACTTGGCACTCAGTCATATAAACACACACGTCTCAATAAACATATGTACTAGGCCCCCTCAGGCTACCTTTGTTGACCAACTGAACAAAGATTAAAACTTTAGACATCCCTATTTAGTTTTTCAAGAACAAAACTAATTTCCCCCCACCCCAAAGTCTAGTTTTTATTTTATTTTGGTTAACAAACATGTTCTTCAAACTGGGTTGTTAATTTAGTCTAACTTCAGTTAACTATAATGCACCACTGTTTACTTCACCCGCAGTGGGTAAAGCTTTCACCTAGATTTTAGCGATTTGAGCCTCGACTGCGCACATAACAGGCAGAGCCCGCATTCACCACTGACACGTGTTCATGTATGATGCCAGATAGATGGTTAAAATCCGAACACGTGGGGAAATGCCACTTTATCCAGGTTAAGTTGTTACCTTTATGTTTGCCACCACTAAATCTTTTGTTTCTGCCCAGTTTTCGCACTTTTATCAAAATAAGAAAATAAAAGAAAACAAGGGAGGCGGAGGCTGATGCAATAGTCTCAACATGGCTTTTACAGCCTACAGGGATTCGAATTTCGTGCCCGTGAGTGGTTGTAGCAGCATTGTTGTTGTTCAGATTATATATTTACTAGATTTAATTTCTACTCCGAGCAAGGATGGACATTTTTCTCACGCGTACAGACGCGCACAATGCCACGTATGCCGGCTTGGAAGTTTTAAATAGAGCATTCTAGTATCACTCATAAACTCATAAACTACCAATCTACGCGTTTGGAAATGGATAGGCGTATTAGTTAATAAATGATAAATACCTTGTGATGTAAACAAAGTCCTTGTAATGGAAGAGGTTCTTGAAATAGTTTTTCAATTGTCCTTAAACCAAAGTCAAGCTTCACCAACTTCACTGACTCCGCCCCCACCTCTCTATTGGCGGATAAAGTGGGACTTGTCCTGTCAATTACTGTTATGAAATATGACACCCCACTTGTGAGTTTCTCTGAGAAACCCACCTCATCCCTTTAAATCAAACATGTACACTGTGCAGTCATGTTTCACCCAACCACCACCACCACCACACACACACACACATACACACACACACACATGCACTTCTTTCGATTGTGTGAAATAATAATCTTTATGTTCTAATTAAATTCCAAAAATGTGAAATATTGAAATCGGCCATCATGGGTATCATTTTCACAGGAAATAAGATGGTAAAAAAAAAAGCAGCAGGTGTTGTTAATCAAATGCACTTAATTTTTTGATGCTCGGCTGCTCGGCAAGTGTGAGGACCTCTCCAGTTTTCTGGTGTGGAACGTTAATGCTTCTCCAGTCCTTCCCAGGAGTGGACATAACAGCAAATTCACCCCAAGGTTAGACTGTCCAAGAAAAAAAAACCCAAGAGCTACATCTCAGACCCTAGAGATCTCAGTTAGCATGTTAAATGTTGAAGTTCATGAAAGTACAGTTGCCCAGCGGAGAAAGGCTTCTTTTTAAAGTTGCATTTAAACAAACCACAAGACTTCTGGAACAACATCCTTTGGACAGATGAGAGTTTGGCCATGATGCACAGCACCATCTTCTGGAGGAAACTAAGCATATCATCACAAATACCTCATACCAGCTGTCAAGCATGGTGGTGGACGGGTGATGATTTGAGTTTGGAGCTAAAGCTTGGCACAGACACTTTAATTCAACAGGCCGACGAAACCCAAGCACACCAACAAATCTACAACAGAATGGCTGAAAAAGAAAAGAATCATGGTGTTGTAATGACCCAGTCAAAGTACAGACCTCAACCTGATTGCAATGCTGTGGCAGAAACTTAAAAGAGCTGTACGTGAATTCATTTCAATACCTTCAGTGAAGTGAAGCAACATTGTAAAGAGAAGTGGGGCAAAATTCCTCTACAACAATAAAGTCACACAGAAAAGGATTACTTCAGGTTGTTGCTGCTAAAGGTGGTTCTGTTGAATCATAGGGTCTACTTTTAATGGGCTTGCACAGAGTCCTATGACTTCTTTCATATGTACATGCACAGCTACCTAACCTATCAACAGTATACACAACTCTACTTTGCTAAGCACACTAAATAACCTTGTCATTTTAGTAACTCCTAAAATCTTCTTCACTTGCAGAAATTCTGACTTCATCAGAAATTTCCCATGACAGCAAAAGATAAAGATTTGTGGCCCTTTGACCCCATCAGAACTGTGTCAGTGATTTCTCAATTGCCCGATTTCTTTGGGTCCTGAAACAGCAGCTCTGCAGGGTTTCATTTGTCATTCTCAAACTTTTTTGGCATGTTCCTCCCAGAAGCCAAAAACCTTTCCACCCCACAATTTGCTTCAAGTACTGACAATGAAAAAGTATCTGAGCTGACCAATCTGTGGTTTGTTTTATTTTCCTGCACACTGCACCTTTGCATGGACCTCCCTTCCCCCCGTTACTCTCCGTGGCAGCCCACTCCAGCAGCACAGCGACTAGGTTCAGTTCAGGCCTCTGAGCATTTTTTTTTCACCCACTCACTCTGTGTCACCATTCACCAACTTTATCTTCCAACTGCAGCCTAGCCTAGCCTGCATTTTAACCTTTACCTGTTCCTGTGTGAAATGCACCTGTAGGTGTACAGGAGAGAGAAAGAACAAATATTTTTATCTTTAAGGTGGGGTGAAATACTGGGCGGGACTCCACAGTGTGACACACCTCTGCTTGTCAAGGCTTTCATACTTCAGGGTGAGTAAGATACCTCTAGTCACACTAAGGCTCGAGACAGGTTTTGGTTTCTGTAGGATCAAACGTACACAGCTGTTAACTTCAAGATCCAGGCACTGGAAGTATACCAAGTTACGGTAAGTTGATTTGACATCTATTTCCAGTCTCTCACATCTCAGATCTTTCATTATTTGACTCTCAAATACATTTAGATGAGTATGGTAATTAATTTTGTTGTATGTTGTATATGTTTCTTGGTTACTCGTAGTAATTTATGAAGGTGTAACTAAACAGTCACCAGTAATTCAGTATTTTTCATTTCAGATTTTGAAGGTTTGCTTATGAAAATGTACTAAAATCAAAAGCACTGTGGACACTTGACTTAATTGTGACTTAACCTGGCATGATTGTGTTAATCTTCTTACCTAACATCAACAACACCACAACTCTTTCTGTCAAATCTATACAGTTAAGTTGCGCACATAGAATATATTTTGTAAAAACATAGTGGATGGATGCTAAGTAAGGCTTTGTTTAGATGTAGAAATGTTTCCTTGATTCAAAACAGTACTTTTACTTATAGTTTGTGCACAAATCATCATGCTTACCGCTCTGTCCCAGTGTTCATATGTTCGTACAACACCAGGCTGGCACCGGGTGCTTATAAATGTGAGGTTAAGTGATTTTTTTTTGTGGGCAGAGTTCTTAAGTGAAACCATGTAAGTTATACCAAGTGTTTGCTGTCTTTGATGCCGGTGACTCTTGTTCAGTGGTCACTGAGAAACAGAGAGGTTGGTATCATACTTTGAACTGTTACCAGACAGGTCGGGCGGCTCGCTCGCTCAGTCACTCACGCAGCAGAATCCTGTGTTACTGAGGCAGAGCTGGGATAGACAGACGTAAGCTGGAAAAGGGGAGGGGCAGGGCAAATTTGAATGAGGATATTTCTTTTGTGAGTAAGTCTGTTTAGCTTTAGGAAGTAGGAGCTGCTGATAACTTGTTAAAGCAACACCATCGTTACTCTCTCCATCTACAAATGTCACTCGTAACTCTGTCCAGAATGTGTTTCTGAGTGGTCCTGGTATTCTGCTTCCTTTTCTAGGTCTGTGATTTTTTAGGAAAGCTGCTTTATCTTACACATCCCCAGCTGACAGAGTGGACAAAAGATGACAAACATCACTCGACATCTTGTCACAGTGAGTGCCTTCCCTTGAGTGATGTTTTTATCTTGCATTTTTCCTCATGTGCTCATTCTTCCTCATTACTTTGCAGCACCTTCTGACGTTCTCGCTGCAGAACGGGGAAGTGCAGAGCGTTGAGGAAGCTCAGAACCGTCTTTCCTTCCTGGCTCAGAATAAAAAGCTATGGAGTCAACAGATGTACCTGGATGTAGGAGCAGGGGGCATTTATCTCAGAGACGTACAGAGTCAGGTGAGGGCAGGCGCGTGAGTGTTAGCAGGTTATGAGCGGCTCAGTGGATGATGAAGAGATTTAAATGTGCTCAGCTGTGAAATACCACACATATTTGCATCCACAATGACCATCAGTTCTATCTACCCTTGCAGGACGAGCTGGAGAGCTACGCCTTCAGATCCATCTTCCGCTGTGAAGCTCCTAACACAGAAAAACACTTCCCATCCCTCCTTATGTTAGTCTGCCAAGGTGCAGATCAGAAGAAGCCGGACATCCACTTCTTTAACTGTGAAACGGTGAAGGTGAGTGCTGACGGCACGAGGAGTTTCCCCAAGTGTTGTCCTGGATGAGTCATAGGGTCTATTTGCATCAGGTTTTACCAGTGATGCCACTTACATGTTGTCATTTTAAACAGGCAGAGCAAATCTGCGACGAAGTCACGTTGGCAGTTTCGACTTCCACCGCCAGCAAGAGTAAGCTGCCCCCTGATGACCACAGGTACAGTGACTGTCATAATCACGCACCCACGGAAGTGCATTTCTCGGCACGGTTTTAATGGGAGAGCATGCTTCTGTGTTCACAATCACATTGCATGGGTGGAGTTTAATTGGCAGCCACAAAAAGGAAACTCAGACCCACATCCCATTTAAAGCAGTTTGATTTTCGCCGTCTTTGTCATTATGTCGCATTTTTCCACTGAGTCAAAGCAGCTTTGTGTTGCCATCCACCTGTGTGGAGGCAGAGAGAGGGAGGACAAACAGTATAAACAGCTGAGAGAGAGCAAGCGAAAGACTCGTTCTACCGGTTTCTACATAACTTAAGAAGGTGTGACAGAGATAGCAAGGCCATTGTGACGGAGAGTAGAGAACGCAAAGGGAGCAGAGGCGAAGGCTCCAGGCGTAATCTGGCTTTGAGAACATTTCTATTTAAAGGACACGTGAAGGGCAGAGACATGTGGTAAGAGACACAGCAGGAGCCTTTTGTATTTACATCTGAATTTAATTAATATTTCTAAAAAGGTGAACTCATCACTGTTAGGTTACTTGCATTTTTTTGGATAAAAAAGTGAAGGCAGACTCACTCTTTTTATTGCTTGCTAATGTAACGTGTTTGTGTTTAGCGTGGAAACGAGTACGCAAAATTAGGATGTTCACTCTTTCTTCATGGTCGGATAAGGGCTGGAGGATTAACTCTTTACCCCTTGTAAGCCTACTGGGAGTAACCTTCGAAGCTCCTTTCTGTCATATTTCAGACCTGCTTATTGGACAAAAATGACTGGGTTTGCATTAGAAGTTAGTGAGAGTGGTCCCTGTTTACGGAGCTACCCTTGGAAAAACCTGGAAACTGTTCTACTGGTCGTAAAACCACATCTTTATTGATATATACTGAGGTGTCAAAACCCATCATTAAGAGTGCTGGGGAGGTCTTCAGATGTCTTCTTTATAAGGGAAAGAGTTAAATCTTAGAAATGCCGCGTTGATTTAGGAGTGCACTGCACTCATAGAGCTGTTTGGAGCTCTTACCAAGAGGATGCTGCTGTTACGGCATTAAATGTGAGCTTGTTAATATGACTTCTCGAGCCCTTGCTGAAGGGCGTTTCATTTGCTGGTGCTGAGTGTACACCTGCACCATCATCAACAAAAACACTGTTATCGCCTTTTAACCCGTAGTGCTGTGTTGTGGGAGAAGCACTCAATCTCTCCTCTCGCCCCGCAGGCTCAATCAGAGTGGAGGAGATATGTTGGACCCCTATAATATACCAAATCCTCCCATGCTGCATGCTCCTAATCCCCCACCTGTCAACCCTCCACCTTACCCTGGACCCAGAGGTAAGAAAAAAAAAGAAGACTTCTTTCTCCACATGCATGCCTGTTCAGTAGTGCTTCAGAATGATTCAGAAGGGTTGGGAAAGTGAGCGGGAGGAAAGGAGAGAAGCGACAGGTATTCGAGGCAAACGTCTCTCCAGAGCACAGAGATGGCTTTGTCAGCTTGTGTTTGTGAGAGGGTGGCTTTGGGAAGTGCAGAGATGAATGAACATGGATAAACTGAGTCCCCTGCTCTATTTCACGACAGCAAATGGCGGACCTGATATCTCTTTCCTGCGAGCGGAGAGAGAAGTGGTAAGCCAGCTCATCTCTTTTGTGTCTTTTGTCGCCACTTTTGGCTGCTTTTCATGTAACGAAGGCAATTCTTCTTTCCTCAGGGGATCCTTAATCACTGTTTCGACGACATCGAGGCCTTCATGGGCAAGCTGCAGCAGACTGCTGAAGCTGCAACGGTGCTGAACCAAAGAAAGAAGAAGAAGAAGAAAAGTAAAAAGCAAAGCACTGAAGGTAAGAAGGAGATGCATAGATTTCTCCAGTTTCTCTAGTTTGAAGCAACATATCCACCAACTGCTGTTATATTTTGTTCCCAAACAACAGACGAGCTACTCGCCACGAAAGCTCGCCCTCCACCAGATGGGGAATTCGTTGATATCTTCCAGAAATTCAAATATTGCTTCAGCCTCTTGGTATGTATACCATCAAGTCCAGCTTCATTATTTGCTTACTCATGGCAGCTGCATATTCATCGCCTCTGTTCATTTCTCAGGCTCGCCTGAAATCAACCATCACCAATCCTTCTTCAGAGGACCTCATTCACCATGTGTTCAAGCCTCTGGATATGGTGAGTCAGGGTTATAAACTCTACCTCAGCAACTGTTGTTGCTATTGCTGTAAATATGAGGTGTTGTCTTTCACTGCAGGGGAGCATGACCAACCTCTTCAAATAAATCCATGTGACACGTAATGCCATGCGGGGGCAAAGTCAACGGGGGGTAAATGCCTAGACTCAAAAGACACATTCTCTGCTTGAAGGCCCAATGAGGCAGCGTTTTTGTTCATATTAGTGGACATCAGTGCAGAACTGTAAGCATGTGTCATGTCAAAATAATGGAAAGTCTTCAGAGTAGTTCAGCGATGTTGTCAGAAGCTACAGCTTCTATTCAGTGTTTACACAGGGCAGTTCCCTGCACAGCGGCCTGATTGAAAATCACCAAAAAATGCAGCATTTGTTTGATCTACGCAGTTTCCTTGGCTGCATTTCTATGCGGGCAGGGGTTGTTGGTGCATATCTCTCAAACATTTGGTTTAGATTTGAGCTTGTCTCGACACCAGAAAGGCCACTTTGTTGTCCCTCGACACCTGTTTTAAATTAGGACATTGGTAAGTTCCATCTGGGAAAAAAAGGTGGGCTATTTCTGGCTGCTTTTTTTAGAAATCAAGTGTCTTTAGATTATCATTTATTTACTTTCATTTCATGGAAATGTCCAATGCCCTTCATTAAAGTATCAACATCACTCATGATGATGCACTGTGAGTTAGCAGAAATTAAAGGAATATTTCAAAGAATGTGCTTTAATTTTTCCACCCAGGTATGAATCAAATAGGGTGAAAAGGGTGTGTTTGATTTGTGTAAACTGACACACCTGAATGGGAACACGCAGCCTCGTCTCTCAAAGACGTGCGTGTGCTTCTTCTTGTGTGCTTTGGCTTTTGTGTGCAGATGTATCCATTAGGCTTTTTACATTTGTTTTTACATCTGCGGTTTGATGTTCGGCTCTCGGGGAGAAGAATTGGCGGTATTGTTGTCGCCGTTTGCCAGAACCATCAGCGATTGTTAAGACTTTGAATGCCAGATCTATTATAGCAGATGTGGGAACATCAGTTCAGTTTAATTTATATAATGCCAGACAATCCCAACAACAACTGCCTTAAGGCGTTTCATATTGGAGGTAAAGAAATTACAATAATATAGAGAAAACTCCAACAATCACATGACCCCTTTTAAAAAGCACTTTAGCAACAGTAGGAAGGAAAAACTGCCTTTTAGCAGGAAGTGACCTCCAGCAGAACCAGGTTCAGGGTGGGGGGGGGCATTTCCTGGTTATGGGTGAGGTGAGGAAGACAGGATAAAAGATGCGCTGATTTTGTTTGATCTGTATGTTGCACAGATGGTAAAAACAACAGGAGGACCGGCTTTCGGAGCCGCCGTGTCCAGCCCTGCCCTGACCAGCTCTGCTGTGTCCCTGCTACAAGATACCCTGACTGAGGAGGAGAGGCAGCTCTGGACGTCGCTGGGACCCAACTGGACACACCCTCGGTCGGTATCAAAGCTCGCCTGTCTCTTACTAGTTGTGAAACCGGTGTTTTATTTTCCAGAAATGTCCAAAGCCAGCACATTAAAAACCTCCGGTCTTGTGTTGTATCAAGCTCAACTGTGGCCACAGCCTTTGGAAAGGGAGCATTGTGCCCCTTTTGATTGTTATGTGTCACCTTTTTACATTTTTGGGTTCACTGAAGATTTTATCTGCTGAAGAGCGACATCTTTGTTTAAATCAAGCAATATTTTTGTACTTTCTTTCTCTTTAAATCATTTGTTTTACTTGTGTTTTGAAAAAAGCAGATTTTTTGAGACAGGAAATTAAAGGCAACGTTTTTTTTATTCATATCCACTTCCATATTTTTATTCTTGGACTGAAAGACAAAAAGTAATCCCCATTTGTCTTCTTCAGTTTTTTGTCACAGGACCTCAGTTTTAGCACACGGGGTGAGGGTCCTATCACTTTAAGCCAAAACTTTTCTCTGATTGGCTGACAGCTGAAGCCTGAGCTTTGAGCCCTCAGGGTTTCATTGAAAGTTTGGCCCTGTTTAATAAAACCCTCCATCAGGCTCCATTGTGACAGTATTTATATAATAAGAAGCATAACAAATCAACTTCAGGCATTTTGGGATTTATTGATTTCTCATGTTAAGAAAAGGGAACTGATGGATTAGCTGTCAAATCTACATAAGGCCTTTTTATTTAATCTTGTAAGCAAGCCTCAAGAGGAAATTCCAATGTCATAATTTCCATCCATGAAAACTGCTTGAATAGCTGTCATAGTTTTGGTTGTTGAGCTCACTGAAGGCCAAGGCAGTGACTTGTTCTGCTCTCTCAGCTCTCAGCTCCGAGGGCCTGTAGCTCCATACACCCCCGTGTTCTTTGATGGCTGGAAGCCAGAAACCATGAGGCCTGACGGGCAGGTTTGGGAGGATCCGGTCGAGTCACAACACAAACTCGAAACCCTTCGAGAAAAACAAGAGGTGTGGAATACTTCCATAACGTGATTTAGAAGTCATTAATCGTGCATCAGTGGAAACAGTAACTATGGATGAGTGTGTAAAAGGACAAGACAGGGGTTTAACATACTAACGCATGAATAAACCTTAAGTACAGTAAACAGTGGAGATACAGTTTCCGCTTTTTAACGGGTCAGCTCACATTTCTGTCCATCCCTGCTAAAAACGGTATAAGGTGCACAGTTAGTTCTTTGGTTTTTTGAAATAACACCTTAGTTTCTCATTATATTTTTCTACATATTTTATGCCTTTTGTGCTAGCTTGTGTTGAAGTCTAATTTTTTTTTTGATCTCACAGCAACAACCACCTCAGCCACTCAGCCCACCAAACGATGACATGTAAGTCATCTACAAGACATAAATTAATGAACTGCTGTTTTTTTGGTTTGTTTTTAACCTCGACTAAATAAAAACAATGTTCGTGTCGTTTTATCAGAGATTCACTCCCACCGGGGCCTGACAGACTCTACTGCTGCAGTTATGACTTCATTGCCAGGAACAGCAGTGAGCTTTCGGTGCAGCAGGGGGAGACACTGGAGGTAACAGAATCAAACAATCAAACTGTTTGTAAAAGCACACAGTAAAGCAAGTCATTTTATGGCGCACTCAAGGAACCATCATAAAAGTCCTGTCATTCATCGTTTGACAAAAGCTATTTGCAGTGACAGCAACCCTCTGTGTCTGACAGGTGATCGAGTCATCCAAGCGCTGGTGGAAGTGTCGTAATCGGTTTAACCAGGTCGGCTTCGTCCCCTTCAACATCCTGGAGCCCATGGCTCACATAGAGAGCCCTGTCCACAACAAAGCCCCCAGTGTAAGGAAGCAAAAAAGACACCCACCCACATGCATACATAAATCACACAAGCATGGCTTTGCTCTCGTCTGTACGCTCCGTCAGAGCGAATTCATTTTTTTCTGTACTCCACGTTCCTTCAGGTTCCAGCTGCGCCTCCACTTTCCAAGACTCTCACTCTTGCCCCACCCAGCCCCCCTGCTCTGCCCCAAACCACCCCCACCCACTCCCCACAGCGCCCACGCAACTTGCCATCATACAACCAGCATGTACAAGCTGTCGAGGAGAATGACAAAGGTAATGGACTGCAACTTTATGTGTCCTAGACTGTGGCTCTGTAGTGCAGCGGTTTGCACATTTGCCTAACAGGTGAACATTTCCTAATTTGATTCCTGGAAGAGACACAAATCCCTTCGTGGTTGCGTCAGGAAGGGCATCTGGTGGAAAAATCAAATCAAGGATGCAGAGTCTAAAATGCTGTGGCTCACCTCCCCTCTGAATAGAAGAGCAACTGCTTCTTACTCTTGCTTTATAAAAAATACACTTTATTGTATTAATATATATATTCCTCTATTTTATTTGTAGCAATGTTACTAAGAATAAAACTGCATAAACAGGGAGCTATTCCATGCAACTCTAAAGCTAAAGATACAAAAAAAGTGAGAGGCTACTCATAACTCATCACCTAATTATGGATTCATTATTTTGGATTCAAACCATGTTCACATGTTTTAAGATTAACGTTTGAGCTTTGTTTTTCCTCCACTGAGTCCTGCATTTATGTTATCATTTGAGCATGAGAGTGACCGTTACTTCTTTAATCTCCAAACTTTCCAGTCACGCTGGTCAATGATGAGCTGCTCCAGAGGCTGACGAATGGAAAGACCAATCTGAACAAGCCCCTCGTCATCCCTCGCTCTGCAGACACCTCCCTCCCCCTTGACTACCACTCTCCTCCAGAGGAGGTGGCTGAGTGGCTCAGAGGGAAGGGCTTCAGCGAACCGTAAGTGACTGCAGATAAACCATGTTTTGTGTATAAGCAGGGAATGCTAGCTCTACTTGTGTGTTTTGCCATTACAAGGATGAACGCAGCAGCTCCACCAGAGTATCCTCTGAAGTCCATTATGTTTTGTGTCCCTCAGGACAGTGTCATGTTTGGGTGTGCTGACAGGCGCCCAGCTGTTCTCTCTCAACAAGGAAGAGCTGAGATCTGTGATTCCAGAGGAGGGTGCCAGAGTGTACAGTCAGCTTGCTGTGCAAAGATCACTGCTAGAGGTAAGCCAAAAGGGAACTGCTATATCTTTAAAAAGAAAACCAAATCAAAGCCTTCAATATTAACATTTTTAAGGGTTTCAGGAAAACTAAACATGATCATTTTTGGCAGGGTGCAAAGACACAATTATGAGCGTAATCTGTGATTTACTTAGAGCAGGGGTGTCCAAACTTTTTTCGCTGAGGGCCACATACATAAAAATATAGGAGGGGCTGGGCCACTTACTAGAAATTAGGTATATATGTAGCCGCTAAACTGGTGACCTAAATCTTCGCCACCACGTCTATATACATACAAGCATAAGGGGAGAGAGTGAATCAGCGCTCGGAGTACGGACACTGGGCCGGCTTTAAACACACCATTTATTTTTTAGAAGAAGAACAGCCAGAATCACAAATAGGAGTTAAAATCCCCACTATACAATAAAAAATAAATGTTCACAACCCGCTAAAAGTCCTGCCGGCAGAGATTAAAATACAATTAAAAAATCAAAGCTAAATGAATGTCCTTTTTATACGATAAGAACTTCCCCCCCCAGAGTCCTCTATTCCCAATGTCCAACCACACACACTCGGGCAAATGTTCCTTAGCTGAAAGAGACAGAAGGGGGCCCCTCTTCCAGGATGGGGAAATCTCGACGGCAGAAGGCCAGGGAGGAGGCTCCCATCCCCACCTGGCAGCGCATGGCCGTGCAGTCCAGCCGCTCTCCGCGTCCGCACACGGCTTCCCTCATAGCCCGGCCCTGATACAGGCAGAGGCGTCCCCTCTGCCTTCTGTGGATTTCACACATCGCCTCCCGCTGTTACTATTCTGTCCGTCGGAACTGGATCGCCGGAAGTCTCGCAACGCCTCACAGGCAGGCCAGTCCTTCTATACATGTGCTCGTCTGCACCACACGTTCGGTTTCCTGTTCTTCGCTGTTCATGTGTCTCTCTCCCGTCTTTGCGCACACCATCTCCCTTAAGTCCGTTTGGCGGCCAATAGGTCACCTCGGGGGCACGCCCCCACCTCACAGGTGCACGCAATTATCTGTCCAATCCACAGTGGAATAAAAAAGAATGCTATACAGCGACACAAAACACAGTATAAATATGGGGATAAAATCATGCAATAAGAACATCAATAAACAATCATGCAATAGCACTATAACAATAAAACATGCAAATAAAATCACTATGTAGCAATACACAGTCTGATTCAAAACAAAATATAAAAAACACAATTTTCCACTGTGTGACATATAACCTTAACTTTACTGTATTAAAAATCACTTAAAAGTGGTCAAATGTGTTATATTGTTGAATATAATTAAAGACAAAACTGCCTTCATCACAGCTTTCCATAAATGGATCTTTATTGATTTATTCAGAAAAAGCTTTGGTAGCTCATTCTCAGAACAGCAGCAGATTTCTTCTTGGACAGAAGATTTACAGCACAGAGAAAAAACAATAAAGGGGAAAATGGGACGGGTACATTTCAAGTTTGTTATTTACGTTATTAGGCTTAGCAAAACATCTATTAACGTTCGTTTGAAACGATTATCAACATTAACAGACTGAACTGGACTTAATAACATGAGTCCATATAATTTTAGTAAATTATTCTGGTGAGTATCAGCTGCGCTGGGTATGTAAATCGGGCCATCCAGCCGCGGTGCTGATCGTACGCCACTCGTGCCAAAAATCCAGACAAATGTCACTTGATCAAGGAGCAGATCTGCATCAGAGGAGATCAGCTGACTTTGTGTGTGCGTGCGCTGTGCACAGCGGTGTGTACTCTGTGTGTTAACATGAAAAACGCATATAAGAAAGTGGTGCGCAAAAGCAGGGTAGTGACAGAATTGATGCGCATTATTGATATTTGAAGATGTGCACCTGCACATGCATGCATATTAACACACGTGTACTGTGGAATATATTTTTTACTCACCTAAAGCGCTCGTGCTCTCATCCACTCCCCGCAAAAAATTAGCAGCTGTGCGGTGTCTGTGGCATCAGTGCTCGGATCGCATGCGATGGAGTAAAAATCAAAAGCACAGCTTTATCAGACAGTTGCAGTTTAATGTTGGCTGACAGTCTTCAGTGCGTCGCACAACTGTATTTCTGGACATGCTGACGTTGTTGAAGTCCTGCACTTTTTTCGGGCACATTATTTCGGTGACTTTAACGAGGCAGCGTTTTATGAGGTCTCCATCTGAAAAAGGCTTGCCATGTCCTGCGATGAGTTGGGCGACCTGATAGCTGCTATTGGAGCCTTTTCCTGGACAATTTCAGCACGAAAAAAATACTGTTGCTGACCCCGCAGGATAGCTACCCTTTGCTTTAATTTCTGCTCAGCTCAGCACCAGTGTAGGATGCATAGGCCTGATGTTTGGTTTCATAATGACGTCGTACATTATACTCTTTCATAACTGCCACAGTTTCAGTGCAGATCAAACAGACACACGTCCCCTTGAATTCTTTGAAGAAATATTCACTTTCCCACCGTGTCTGAAATTTTCTGCACTCACTTTCTACCTTTTGCTTCTTTGGTTCTGCCATGTTTGGTATCTTGGGGGTAAATTTCTTCTGTGATTGTCCTTTTTGGTGGAGCAACTGCCTTGATCAACAGCAGCTCCCCCTGGTGTTAAAACTAAGAAGTGCAATAAACTCAAGCAAAAGTTGAAGTGCGGGCCATTTTCTATTCTATTTATAAAATTACTTGCGGGCCAATTAAAACTGGACCGCGGGCCGCAATTGGCCCGCGGGCCGGACTTTGGACATGCCTGACTTAGAGGTACTTACTTACATTTAACATATTTTCATTCATCTTATATCTTTCATGCTGAACTGAGAACATTTTATATGTTCGGATCAGCAGACAGTCTAATCCAAACAGAACAAGATTCTTATTTTCAAGTCCAACTTGCCATCCAGATTGCCCTGCAAGAGTCTTATAATTCAGGAAAAGATTAAGAGACATTAAAAATGCAAAAGTGTAGCATATTTTATGTATAGATAGATAGATGGATAGATGGATAGATAGAACGTGGTCTTGGGTGATGGTGAAATGATAATAATCTTTTTTGTTTTTACTCTTAATGTTTTTGCCATATATATATATATATATATATACATATATATATACATATATGGTAATTAAGGCCAACATAATTATTTTGGCTTTTATCGGCTTTTATCTCTAGTTTTTGTGAGATTTGTCCCATATTTTGTGTGTGCTGACAGGCTATTAAAAAAAGAAAAAATATGTATTCTGTATGGATTTCACAAAAAATGTCATTGTTGAGCAGAAGGCCTGGACTCGGTAGCACGAGGTTTAAATTACTGTAAACAGCTGATACTTTTCATCTCATAGCTACACAGTCTAAATTGATTTCTACTTTTTACAGGACGCCAGAAGGGCCACAGAGCTGGAGGCAGTCATGGAGAAACAGAAAATGAAGGTCGATCTGAAGCTGGAGAGCAGTACATTGTGAGGAACAGCATCCACATCGTGAAGAGCGTTACATGAAGGACTGTGTTTTCCCGTCCCCAGAGACCAAACACGTGGCAGTAACTTGGCTATCTAACATTAAATCACGCCACGAGGGTCATTACGGTATTATTACCTGATGTCAAAACCGAGCTTTCTGCCAGCAAAATGAGACGTGGGATTTTAATATAACCAGGTGCCATGCAAACTAAAGGGGACTGATTTTGCTTTTCCTTATTTTACGCCATATATGTACAGTTACAGTGTTTTTTGTGGATGCTCATATTAAACATGGACAAAGTTTCAGAGATTGGGGCACGTACAAGTAAAGCAGGAGTCAAAAGGTCAGATTTCAGAGGGCTCCGCCAACTTTTAGGCATTTTTTTTCCTACTCTTGGCTTTGTATAATAGTGCAAATATAATATACCTCAGGTACACACTCAGGCTGTTTAAACCCTCTGATTGCAAGGGCCAGCCAATCAGAAGAAGGCTGGGTTAAAGAGAGGGGAAAGGAAGCTAGAGTGGTTTGTTCCAGGATGAACTGAGGTGTTGGACTAAAGCCCAGTATAAGAAAAATAAGAATTAATCTGAATTGTGAATCTTGCAGTGGTTCTCCAGTAGAATGCAATAAATCTAAAAAATGGAAAAGAGCGTAAGAGATCCCCCTTAAATATTTTAACACTGAAGTGCCTTGTGTTTGCAATGCATGTTCATTTTAGTGTGACAGCTGTCTTCTTCTCTGCCTAATTAACTTAAATGAAATGTATTTATCTTTGTAATACACATTTGTAAAAATTCAGCCATTAGTAACACATCTTAACAATGACACGACCTTGTCAACACAATTCAACACACAATAAAATTTCAAATGGTGCTTTTTTTCGTTTTTTAATTGAGACTTTAAAGAAAGGTTTCCAGCAGAACAAACAGATATGACTTCACACATTAGGTAAAGTAGTGCATCCATTAAAACCTGATCGCATTTAATCATATTGGAGAAGAAATCTGTCCAAGTTGGGCCAAAAAATGTTTAAATTTGTCACTCAAAGGTAAGTAGATCTGAACTTGATCATTTCTGAACCTACTGCTTCACATGCCGACACAAATTCTAAAGATATTGTTTATTTGCAGTATGTTAAAAAGAAATCAAGATAGAAAGAAATGATAAAGAGACTTGCCACCAATACAGATCAGATTTTACTTATACTGAAGAAAGTCACCTGTAACCTGATCACTTATAATAATAAAAAAAAGACAAAAAAGGGAGGCAAGTTGGATACTAATGCTAACATCTTTAAAACCTTTGAATTTGAAACTTTAAGTGGGTTTTAGAGAACTAAGTACTGAAAACCATTATGTAGACAGACATTCGAGAACTGCACTGAAACAGCGAAACGAAATCTTCAAGGAGGGAGATGAGGAGGGAAAAAAACAAATTAAAAAAAACTACTTGACAAGACTAGGCTTTTTCAGACAATTAGTCAGCCTAGAATATATTTACAGACAGATTTTTTTTTTTTTATTATTTATCAAAAGACCATCAGATAATAATAAAAAGAACATGGACCAGTCACATTTTTATGCTCCAGTCCAGCAGATCAGTTCGCCTTTTCTAGTGGACACATTTCAGGGCAGTAACAAGACAAGGGATGGACTGGATACAGACAAGCCACCGAGTTACAGATGTGGGTATTAAGAGTACACTCCACTACTGACCAATAACCCGCCAAATCCAAAAACAATCAGATGTATCTGATGCTATTTAAAAAAAACAAGAAAAAAAAAGAAAGGGAAAAAAAACAAACTCCATTTTATACTTGATAGTAGGTGTGCACTCTGGCTGCACTAAAGCAAAGAAAGGAGGCAGGCGGGAACACATGGGGGTGGGGGTGGGGGTCAAGGCAAGGGCTGTGTTTAACATTAGGATATTATAAATGGACAGACGGGAGGAGGCTGTGGCGTTGTCGTCATGGATGGAGTTTGGTCTTCAGAGGTCCCCCATGTCTCTGTCGTCTGCCCTGCGGGAATCCGACCTGCCATTCATACCATCCCTTCTGTCTCGCTCCCGTGACCGGTCTCTGGAGGAGCGATCACGGTCCCTGGACGAGCGCTCTCGATCTCTGGACGACCTGAGTGACAAAACGATATGAATATTAAGGTTAGTAACACAGAATCAAAAGAGCAGTTGAAAAAAAGACAAGAATTGTATGTGTAAAATGCCAAAACACAAGCTTGAGCTGGATAAAGGACTCAAAAAAAAAAGCCCATGTAATTGTTGTTTCCTTTTATTTTCACTGACTTTTCATCGGTGACGCAATCAGTGTCCCACAGATCGCCATGTGTTTGCTTAGCTTCTTTCATGGGCGTATAGATTAAGAAGGGTTTTCGTCTGTGTTTACTTGTGTCTGGAGCTCTGCTCGTGGCTGTGACGGTGTCCTCGGCTGCGTGAGCGGGATCGGCTGCGATGCCGCCTCCTCCTCTCCCTAGAGCGTGAGCGGGAACGGCGCCTGTCTCGTGACGAAGAGCGTGAGCGTCTCCTTCTGCGGTCACGAGAACGGGACCTGTCAAAGACAGCAGACGGCATATTTCGTTAGCTCACTTGAGCAGAACAAATCTGACTCATAAAAGACTGGAAAGAACTAACTGACAGATCGAAGAGGGAGCTTCCTTACCTTCTGTGCTCTCTGCTCCGTGATCTGGTCCTATAAAATAAAACCACAGAGTTAAACAGTAAAACACGCACTGCTATAAATGTCATCTGAATTTTAACATCGGCACTCACCTCCTCCTCATCCTTTCCTCCTTCTCCCTTTCTTCTCG
Source organism: Oreochromis aureus (assembly GCF_013358895.1). NCBI lineage: Eukaryota > Metazoa > Chordata > Actinopteri > Cichliformes > Cichlidae > Oreochromis > Oreochromis aureus. The sequence goes on from NC_052949.1 coordinate 19,995,527, forward strand.
TCTCTTTAAGCGCTCCTGATTCCTCTTCTCTTGCTTCTCGACCACAGTTTTCTGATAAAAATAAATAAATCAAATCAAATCAAAACAAACAAATATCTAAAGCCTTGACATCATCTTCCCTTTCTTGTGCGTATTCAGCCCCATGTCACTCATGTTTTTATGAGTTGGCTGTAAACAAGGTATACACACCTTTAGTTGGTCCAGCTTTTCTCTGATCTGAATGAAGCCAAGGTGAAGCTTCCCGCCAAAATGGTCAGCCAAACGACGGTCGTTGTCATGGAGACCAAGGTAAGCAGAGCACACCTCACACACCCGAAGCTTCTGCTGCTGAAAGCTTGAGGCTGGCATGGAGTTTCTGTATTCTTCCTGAAAAGGTTCAAGAGGGAATACAGGAGACAGCGAGATGTCAGAAGTTCAGAGAATTAAGAGACGGAAAGCACCACAAGCTTGAAGCTCTAAGAGCTCATTCCTTACCTCTGCATCCTTCTTCTTCGTGCGGACCTTTTCCACCTCTTGCAGGACTTTCTGAGCCTCATCCACATTGCCCTCAGCTCCGAGCTGCTCAGCCTTGGCCAGGAGCTTTCCTATTTCCTCATTCAGCTCATGCACCTTCTCTGCCTGCAAAACAGCCACACCAACACAAGCGACACCTGTTATGTTGAGCGAAAAACACACTGACAGGGTTCACTGGATGTTGCGTAACGAAAGCCAGACTTTACGAAGCATAAAAATGTTGCATCATTCACCTTTGCTGCCACCTCTGCACTGATCTCTTCTTGGGTCTCAGCCAGGCGCTTCTTAGCCAGTTCTGTCCTCCGATCACAGTCCACAATAAAAGACTCTAGGTGATCCACTGCCTGTAGGAGCAAGACCTTTTATTAACACACTCAGCAGTCACTTACTTTCTTGTTTTGATTTGCACTCGCACCGTTTCAAAAACACTTTTGGCACAGATGGTGCTGACTTGCAAGACAGATAGATAGATAGACGCTTTATTGATCCACAAGGGAAATTATTGCGTTACAGCAGCAAGATAAAGAATACAAATAATACACTTTAACTATGTTTATATATTTATTGTCAAGTAAAAGTGTCACAAGCGCATGCCCAGGGCCTTAAACCGTGAGAAAAAGCAATTTTTTTTTAATATGCACAACACTGATAAGAAAAACAAAGAAAATAAAACATATAAATGAGTTAAAGAAAAGTGAAAAGTCTAAGATTATTTATTAATGCAAGTTGCACAGTCTGCACACAATAAATCAGGGAAACAGTTGCAAGAATGTATAAAACATAAACGTGTGTGGAATCTGAGGCATGACAGGTATGTTCACCTGTCGCGGAAAGAAGAGATTCAGCACTGTTTTTGAAAGCGGGGTTAAATCATTTTAAGGGAGGAGTTCTGCTGCCTCAGTCGTGTGGAGTGGAGCGTGTGAGATGGGCTGTCCATGATGGAGAGCAGTTTGTTCAGTCACCTCCTGTCCCTCACTCACTCCAGTGCCTCCAGATTCTGGCCAATAATCGTTCCAGCTTTGTGGAACCATTATTGCCCCCACCACCACCACTAAGTCAGCTACAAAGCCAGCAACTTCAACCAAATTCTACATTGAAGACATCTCCATTATTAATAAAAGGAACTTCACTTACATCGAGCTCAAAGAATAGGTCTCTCTCCTTGGAGGCAATTTCATAATCAGCCCGAAGTGCCAGGTCATGGATCTTAGTGCACTCCCCCAGGTCCATGCGCTATCACCAAAAACACAGACAGACATGAGTTATGTTGCATAAACTCAAATATAAAGAAATTATAATGTAAAAAAAAAAAAAGGACTGGAAAGTTAAAGACACTTGGGTCAAATCTGAAGCTCGTCTAACTTACAGTTCCAGAGAGGATGTCATGTGGGCAGCAGTTGAGAAGGTGACTTTTGCAGACTCGCTCGTCAGTGAACTTGACCCTCTGCCGCGTCTCATCCCCTGAAACAGCCCAAAAGAAGAACCAGTGAGACAGCCCTCACATACTCGATAACAGTGGCGAGGTATCCAGTGCTTCAATATATATTAATGTAATTGTACTACATACCACAGTTCCATTTAAATATTTTGTACCCATCCAAATGAATCAAAACTATTTTGTATATTGCTGCTTGTCAGGGTTTTCATTGTACTTTATTAGTGTAACATTACAGGTATCCATTAGTAGAGTAAATGTGCCTCTACTGGACTATATTAATGTATTAATGCAGTAATAAAGGTTGCTTTGTATGTGTGTGGTACTTTTTTCTTATCCTTAGTGCTTACCTTACCCAAGCCTCAAATGTGTTATTATCAGAGCCTCAACTCAGTTAACTTGTTATAAGGCTCAACGCCCACTCTGTAAATATGGAGGGTCAAAGGATTGGGCTGGCAGGGGTGCAACATAACATTATAATAATACAATTTAGGTTTCAGTTAAGTCGTGTCAAGTACAACAGCTACCTTAATGTTGCATCATTTTCATTAGAAAATGGAAGATGGCCACAAGGACTACAAATAGAGATTTTAAAATTTAAATCAAATGTTCCAGCCAAGCCTTTATTTATAACTGTGAACATTCAAAGGAAATTCAAAACAAGGATGCAAAAGAAATCCAAGGAAAAAAATTTAGGTTATACACACTGCGACTTGCACCACATACTGTACCCTTCTGCATCTTCAAGACCTCAGCTGCAGAATTTTAAACCCGCTGTAGAAAAGTATAAATGGGAACAGTTTTCTTGCGCACACCTGTAGTAAGAAGTTGGGAGTCATACACAAGTCAGATTGTAAATGCTGTGTGCAAAGTTTTTTTTTTTTTTTCTGTGTGTGGACTGACTGCTAAAATTGCCTTCTAAAAACTGACGTGTAATCGAAAACTGCTCGTTTGGACTGCGACCAGACGTCTTAGCTCAAGCTGTGTGATACTACTTCAAATAGTAATACTAGTGCCACTGAAGATTTACCCATTTGTGTGATTTTTTTTTTTTTAAGAAAAAAAAAAAGGCTACAATAACTTCCGGAAGGCAAACAAATTGTTTGGATATTCACCATAACAGCTTTAAAAATTATGTGTGACTCACGGCTCGATGAACATGAGGCTTTTCTGCAACTCCTTTGCAGATTGATGTAGGCTGGCAAAGATACACTGAACCTTAATGAATAAAATAAAGGGGCCACAATTGTTCAGTCTGTATGCAACAAAAGTATGGGAAGAATTTGATATCATATCTCATCACACATACACCCACAAGCTCACCACACAAATTCACTCTTACTCTAAAGCTCAACTTGTTAAAAAAAAAAGAAAAAAGGCTCAGAGCTCCAAATTTTACACAACCAGCTGTCAGAATAAAATATTTATAAAACGGCAGGGCTGCAAGAAACTGTAGTCAGACCTGACAGCTGATATATATATATATATATACACACACACACATACATTTAAATTACGCTTCTTCAGGCGTGTATTATACATGTTTTTCTACCGTTGCACAGCACCATTGTTACAGGTTATGCTGCATCTATTTATTCTACTCTAATATGCTGCTGTAATGATGTATTACACTTTCAATTAATCCCAACTATGGGACTAAATCGGGTTATATTATTTGCCAATTAATGTTTGTATCCAAATGGCTGGGACCTAGTAAAAAACAAAACACTTCATTTAGGACGTTTTTCCACTCATTACTACAATAATCAAAAGTCACGAGCAAAGTATTGTACTCAGGTTCTTCTTAAATAAAATCTTTTATCGAGTTAATCTCATAACTGTTTTATTATCAAGTATATGAGCTAAAACATTTTGTTCCTTTAGAAAAGTGGTTCATTTTGCTTTTAGCAGTACTGGCAGACCGACTACAAGTTAAGGTCTGTTTATCGTTTAACCCTTGTTTGGTGTTAGATTACTCTTTATTTAATCAATACAGACATAACGACTAATGCAAAGATACTTAATCTCACAGGTTTCTGACAGGTTTACTTTATCTCAAATCCAAGCAGTACTGACCACATACATGGAATTCACCTGTAAGAGCACAGTTATGAACAAACGTGATACTCGTTTTAGTGACAAAATGTAATAAAGAAATATCTATCAGAAAATATGGGTGGAAAAACATTTTTATCCGAAAATATATTATCCAAGATATACATGGGGTAAGTTTACAGTGTTACGTTATTGTAAGCAAGGAAGGAAGAATACTTTTTCTCCTTCTAAACACTGAAAACCCAAACACCGCACAAGGGTTAAAATTATGTCAATTAAACTATATAAATATGCCGTATAAATACAGTAGATATACTTACTACTATTAAAAATAACTAACGTCAGGAATATATTCTTGTACACTGTCCAATGCTTCCTAGCTTGGCGCCTCACAGTCCACAACAAGTAGCTAGGTTTAGCTAACGCACATTACAAGCTAGGAATTTAGTAAAACCTAGAAGTAATAAAAGGGAAACTACAACCTATTAAACTACGATGAGCCACGTTGGATGCAAACATTAAATCCTCACATTAATCCTTAACAGGCTGCCTGAATATAACGTTACTTTGTCCCACAGCCCTCTGCAGTACATCCATTCATGCAGCTCTGTCCATCACACGCCAACACAAGCCAGCCACAGCAGTGGCTCCATCTTGGCTAGCTAGCTAGCTAGCTCGGCTAGCATGCTACAGCAACTCACCGTCCCTCGCTGTTCCCATCAGCTGGTCGAGCAAAGCTCTCATTTGAGCTTGGGCAGACATTACTGTTGTTCTTCCGTCGAAAGCGTTAGATAAAAGTCAATCAACTTGAAAACTGTTCCTCTGTTTGATCGGCTTATTTGAGAATTTATTTATCCAAGCATCTCCTTTGCCGTTTCTCCCTCTATTTCTTCAACTCGCCCGTTTCCGTCCAATATCCGGGAAATGACGAAACTATTCTGTAGCCTCGCTAAACCAGGAAGTCCCCAAATTCCGACTGAAATGTGCCAATCGAAACGGCCAAGTGCGAGTAGAACAACCAATCACAGCCCGTTTGCCGGTAGGCCCTGAGCTAGGACTATCAGGCAACAGCTTTTCGCCACAGGCATTCATCATGTTGGAGCACCCCTTACTACAAGCAATACCCAAATTTAGGTAAATTAATCTTAATGTTAAGCTTCATTTTGTTTCGGAGGTTTCAATATTACTTGAATGTGTACATTTTCAATGTGTAGCGCTACCTGTCAGACAAATTCGGGGTACACGAACCTTTTTGGACGGTGGGCTTGCCTGTGATTTGTTTACGCAGCTGAGGTTGACAGGCAGTTTTGTTAGCCTGTGTCAGGCCTGCTATCTGAAGTTAGCCGCACCAAAGAACGCAGGAGTCGGCGGTGGAGAGTTAAAGTAAGAAAAACCTTATCTTTATCTGCTTAAACTATTGAGTTAACCTCAAATCGAGGGCCGCTTTTTGTGGTAATATTACACATAGTCCCTTTTCGGGGCTGGCATTCGTTCAACAAGTTAGCAAACTAATCCACCCAGGTGTTGAGGGTAAACATTTTTTTATACCTAATCTCCTAATCTCGCTAATATGGATAGCTATCCGGAACTGAGCAAGGCGAAGAAAAAATTTTCACGACACGGTCTCGGGCGTAAAATAATTTTGTGCGAGTCTGTTTGTAATATACACAAGGAAGTTTGTAGCACACGCCCTTATCTTTCTTTTTTTCCTTCTTTTTTTTTTTTTACGTGGGAGTAATAAGCCTGTTGCTGCAGAACAAATAATACGGTGTGCAATCCTGAGCGATGTTTATTATGGGTCTGCTGTTTTTGTGCTGAGAAGCGTCTGGATCTGTGCTGGCACATCTGAATAAGCAGAGATTCACAAAGGTTGATGCAGCAGAAATAGCTGGACTGCTAGACACTGCTGCCTCCAGTATTATTTCCCACAGAGTGTATCTGTGAATGCCAGTGAGTTTTGTATGGTTACTTTGACACATGCAGGTTTATAATCCGCTCCACACTGGAACTGTATATGGCAATTTGTATTTGTAGTGGTATGTATTTACGTGTTTACCATAATCTCTTTTCTCCTTTTAGGCAGGTCCGTAGGCCAGTAATGCGTTAAGGCAGTGATGGAGACCACAGACCATGCCACTGAGGGCGACCCTCTGAAGATGGGAGAAGATGGTGCAGAGGCAGGAACAGTACCATCAGCAACAGAGCTGAAGAAAAAGAGCTGCAAGGAGTTGGGTTTTGCCAAACTGTCCCACTGGCGAACTGCAGTCTTTTTCTTGTCCTTGTTCCTTTGCCTCACCATCGTGTTTGCCTTCTCCTTCATCATCCCCTGTCCCGTGAGGCCACAATATCTCGTTACCTGGAACAGTTCATTCCCTGGAGCAGGTGAGTGCAATTATATGCCTTTCACTGCTTGACAGTGTTATAATTGCGAGATAATTAGGCACTACTTTCTCTTTTCTTCGCCACAGCAACCTACAACTTCTTAGCTTTTGAACCTGCAAATGAAGACAAGGTGATGGATGTCCTGTTTGTTCTCAAAACCACAGAAGTGACACAGAACAGATCATGTGCTGATGAAGGTAGAAACTGATCCTCTGTTTGTTTATGAGAATACAATGCACCCGCTGTGTGTTATGTTTGTTTAGAAAAACTGTGGGTTTTCCAGGTCTATCCTCACCATGCGTGTTTCTGTTGGCACTGGATGGCACACATGGAGAGAACCTGTGGGACTGTCCGCTGGAACCCGACTTCCACTGGGCCCAGTGTGGCCTCGAAAGAGAAACGGGCAGAACCTGGGACTGTCTGCTGTCCCATTCTGACAAACTCACAGCCATCGACAAACGTACAGGTTAGTGACAAAACAAACTCAATGCAAGTAGTGGCAAATCAAATCCTTTATTTAATTAAAAAGAGGAAGAGAAATGGGGATTTTACCGGCTAAGAAATTTTTTTTTTTTACCCATTTCCAATTTGTTAGCGGCAACGAATTACTGTCATAGCATTTAATGTAGTGTTCCTGAAGTCTAGTTAAAGAAGGAAGTAAAGCAATTTTAACTTCTAAAGATCCGTTTTAGGTAAAGAAAGATGTCTTTTGTAACCTGCTTTGTTCCTGTGTGGTGTGGTTGTCTCAGGTACGAAAATCTGGCAACAGCCTCAGCCTACTGGGCTGCGCAGCTCTGCGCCCGTTCTCAGTGTCCCAGATCTGGATGGGGACAAAGTTGGTGATGTGGCTCTGGTGGCATCCGATAACACACAGGTAAAGGTGAAGTTAAAAGTTATATTATTCTGTTTCTTGGTTTTTGGTATATTTTATTATGTTTTTCTCTTGCTGTAACAGAACTCAAATATGGAAATGTTCCACATTGAAAGTGTTGATATTAATGATAATATTAAAGCAAAAATGGAATTGTCCCAGTCTCAGTGTCTCCTGTCATATCTGCAGACTCAGCTGGTTTTTCTCTCAGGGAAGAAAGGTGACCAAATCGGCACTACAGTGGTTCTCGATTCCACAGAGACAGCCAATCATCTTCTGCACCGCACTGAGAAAGGTTCTTACTACGTACTACTGCAAAAAGGTTTGTGTATGAAATCATCTGTGACAGTTACTCTGCAGGCAAACCGGTTGAGCAGGTTCTAAATGATAACTGTTGCATTTTATCCAAGTACAGCTGCAAAGCTCAAACTGTTACATATTTTTTTTAATGCTGAGTCATAACAAAAGCTGAATAATAACAGACGCACTGTTATACCTTTTATAGGATCACCTTTAGTCTAGGCTTAAAAGATTATGTGAATCTCTGTCCTGTAACAACTTATTTAAAAGTTGAATCAAGTCATATGTTCTGATTAATAATAACTTTTGGACCCAAAGAAAATTACCAGGAGGCATTAGATGTCTACAAAGGAGGTGGGTCAAAGAAATTTGGTTAGGGTTCAGATGTGCATCGAATGCTTCAGTAACAACATTTTTGGAAACGAAACATTATCATAGAGATGTTTGTTAAAACAAGGCTTCCCATTGTTAGTCATGAGGATGTGAAAGAGATGAGTCAGGACATAGCCCCCCAAAATCGACTAGATAATAAAACAGACAGCACTTTCAATATAACCTTCTCCAAAAATGTAATAAAGTGACTCAAAGGAAGACAATGTGTTAGCTTCTCTGAGCTCCTCGGGGTGCTCATTTCACAAGTAATGACCCAAACTGAAAAGCGTAATGAAGACTTTTCAGATAGAGGAGAGGGGATTTTTATGTAAATGTCTGTTGTAGATGTTCTCCTCCCTTTAAGTAAAAGGCAAACAGAGTGAACAAAACTAAATGTATATAAATAGAGGAAATTCAGGATTGTTTGCCTCTTTCCTAGTACGGTGATGTTCTGCAAAAATCAAACCCAAGAGTATACAGAGTCCCGTCAGAGGAAAAACCCAAAGTTAGCAGCAAAACACCAGCAGGATTTGCTAAAATACTGTGATCAATAAATGATCTGTTCCATCACATATGTGGGTCAATATTCTCTGGACACATGAGACAAAAAGTTGTGTATTATTTGAAAAAAACACACAAAACAAGCAATAATGGAATACCTAGGTTGAAAGACACATACAGCAGGAGTGGCCACTGTGAACTAAAGTGTCAGCCTTGAGGTCTGTCGTTGTTATAAAAATACATTCCTGAAGCAGCTGTCATGGCATGTTTGATCAAGTATTAAAACACCTGATATTAACTTTGTTGCATTTTTAACAACCGTTCTTACAGTGAGGCTCATTTACTCGCTTTTCAAAAGCTCTGATTCGTCAGCTTTTAGTTTTCTTCCTGTTGGTGATTCTAGGGCAGGAAAGGGAATTATTGAGTGAGTGAGTGTGTATTTACTCATAGACACTGGGTTGTATGGCTGGGCACTGTGGAAGATCGCTGCCAAGGCTAAAGCGGGGATGGATATGGGTCTGAAGAAGGACCAACACTTGGAGAGAAATGCCAGTGGCACAGACGGCCTTGTACCCATCTACGAGTAAGAAGGAACTTTGATTATCACTTCTACAAAACCGCCTGTTGTCATGGTGATTTTTACCCCGAGACTTGCTATTTGTTTCTGCTTTATAGGTCTGCAGTGAGTCGAATGCTCAAAACCGATGAAACGGATGATTCATCCAACCTGCTGGTTGTGGCTGGGAAGGAGGTGGCATTGATTGATGGCAAACATTTGGAGCTACTGTGGAGATTCAACACCAGCTCAGTCCTCAGGTAAACCGACTGTGTATGCTTTAGACTTCATGTGCATAGAATAAGAGGAAAGTGCTTAGTTACACAGCACAGCAGCTTAATTAATGCCTCAGTACAGAGTGCGTACAAGGTCGATACCACTGAGATTGCTGGACAAATGCCATGATGTCATGGATACAGAAAGGGAAGAAAAACAACAAGAGCACTTACCTAGATCTTTCCTACCATAATGAATACATGGCATGCATTAGTGCAATAACATAATCAGTGTTTACAGATAAACTAACATTTGTGATTCTAAATTTAATACTTCACCTAAAAAAAAAATTAGGCTATTGAGTAATTACAAAAACAAAAAGCATCTTTATTTTATTTATTTATTTATATTTTTCCCTTGGTGAGCAGCAGCAACATTCAGTATTAAATTCTGGTCATTTTTGTTGTGGGAGAGCAAAATAAATATCAAAGTAAACCATTTGTTGTTATTAAGTAGGGCTCGCTGGGTGGAAAAACAACTTTTTCTCTTTATTTTTTTCAGTGAACCCTCTTTTGGTCATTTTAACAAAGATGGTTTAATAGATGTTGTCATTGAGGAGGATATTGGCAACAACACAAAGAGGGTAAGTTAAGTTTGAAAACGTTACAAACAGCTTCATTTCGATGCCTGACTGATGGCATGAGGTGATCAGTGTGAATCATAGAAAAACTAGACCACTTTGGTTTTAAATGTAGATAATAATCCTGGATGGGAAGACTGGCGGTTTGCTGTGGGAAGTCCAGCTCTTGGCCAGTCCTAATTCCCCGAGACCCGCTTCCATCGACACCACCAACTACTTCTCAGTCTTCATGTTTTGGGGCTTGATGCCCTCAGAGTCAAACTCATCTGTAAGTACACTACCTTTATGAAAATGATCATTTTACACGTTTCTCACAAATAAAACTAGTTTGATCAAAGATTCAGAAACTGCTCCCTCACAGCTCAAACGTTTTCCTTCCAGGATCCAGTAACGAGTGAACGACGCTCTTACATGCTGCATCCTCTCTATTCGAATGTTCTCCTCGAGTCCACTAATGTCGCAGACCATATTATAGCATTTAAAGGTACCTCCTGTTCTTGTTTTCACTTTGTTCTAGCAAAGTTATTACTGGTATGATGTAGCTTCAGGGTGTATCTGATATCCCCGTGTTGGTGTTATTCCTGGATTATCTTAATTAATGTTGGTCCAGGTTCAACATTGCAAGTGACCAATCACATGTCGATGACATAGTTTTGCGACTTGGAATAAAAAATCCAGGCAACTCGATTGGTCACTTGCGATGTTGAACCTGGACCAACAATAATTATGATGTTTAAGAAACAATACAAGGAAATCAGATCAAGCAGTGAGTGTTTTTTTTTTTTTTTTAATTTAATTTATTTTTTGGTAACTTATATATTTTCATTGTAGCCACGCTGATGGAGCGTGGGCGCCATGCTGCCTACATGCTGCTGATAGGTCCTAAGGAGGAGGGAGCCGAAGGCACCGTGGTTCTCAGCAAGCGCAAGCTGAAGCAGGACGTTCCCGACAGCAAAGTACTCCGTTTTGGCGATGGGACTACAAAATCCAACGAGGACATTAAAGAGGCCTTCAACAGACTCCGCTTTAGCGATTGGTGAAAAGACCGGCTGTAACCTGTGCAGTATATCCTCGGTTTTATGCTGACTTAACTTGATTTTCAAAACCAAAGTTGTTGTACACTAATTGTGACTTTCCAACTGCTGACCAGCAAAGAAACTCCTTTATCTTTAGAAGACTTTAGGTTGGTTTGCTTTGACAGGGATGTTGTCGGGTGGACAAACTGGGCATTGTCTGTATTCACACTTCTTCACTGCATATCCTTCATATTATCAAAACTCTAAACCTGTATAGTGTCAGGAAAAAGCTGCTGTTCACTGACAATCACTCTGCTCAGACTGCTGTTCTCCTGCTGATAAACCCATCAGATCTGCCTTTATGTATTGTTTCTAGCACTTTCATGCATCGGTGCAATGATCGTTTTAAACAGTAGAAGCTGGACTGTTCAGATCTATGCAACTGTATGTCGCCCTGTGCTTTAAAGGTAGCAGATGCATGCCACTACAGAGGCTTTTCCTGATTGTGTCAAATGAAAACAGCCAAAATAGAATAGATACACAGTTATAAGGCTGGTTTATGCTATAAAATAAATGTTGTGTGTTAAATTTGTAACGGATCCTGTCTGTGAAAGTATCAATAAGGCACTCTGGCAGTCAACAATACTGATGTTGACATCAATGACCCCTTATTGTTACTTACTTAATCCAACATGCTGTAAGATGTAATGCTATCTAACGCACACTGACAACACTTTCAGTCAATGCTGTATCAAATAATAGAGTTACTGCTGTGGCTGAACAGCTCCAGTGACTTATATTAAGGTTGAAGACGAGGTTCTTATTTTTGCTGAACATTGACATATTCAGCCTGTGAAGAGGCCTTTATTGGAGATGACTTTACTCTCTGACTTGTAACGAAATGTTTGGATTTGAGCTATATTAAAATATTTTTAAAGAAATTGCTTTTGTTTAATCTAAATGACTAAAAACAGGCCGTTTGTCGCCCTCTTGTGGACACACACACACAGAGTGCAGTAAAGCGCGGGCAGACCGTCGGCATGGATATATGGAAGGCGGTCACGTATCTCCGGGGCAGTACCGTGCAGTTTACTCCCTAAATACGTGCACCGCGTCATCTATATACCGTGACGCAAGACTGCCGTGGGGTTCCTCCTGAATACATGTGAGGGGATGGAGAGCCTCTCCTTGTAGGGAAATGCTTGGAATTCTTATGGAAAGCCGCACTTGAGGCAAAATAGGAGAAGGCGCCGAGACTTTGCTGGAAGGGAGTGGACCCGCGTGGACAGAGACCGGAGACGGATAGACGCGCGGATAGTGCAAGTGCACTACCTGTAGAGGGGTTACGCGCAGAAATCCAGCTCATGCAGTGAAAGTGTAAAGTTAGTGCTCCTGAGGCACTACACAGTTAACATGTCTCCGTCACTCTGCTTATTATTATCAGGCTAATAGACCTGCCACATAAAAAACGGACTGCTCATCTGTTCCGTGTAATAGCTCACAGCTGGTAGGTCGTATAAAGTGCGACTGCAGGCATTTCTTGACATAGAGTTCCTGGTTTGGCCAGCTTTACTTCACTTGAAATCCGAAAGATACGAAGCCCACATGAAGGGGAAAAAATACTTTTTATGGCCATCCAACTCAAACTTATCCACCTGATATGCTTTAAAACCTCAAAAACATCATATTAATGATTAACAGAAACACAGAGGAGCCGAATACTTCCGGCTTCATAGGAGTAAAACCTCGAACAACAAATTAAAGCTAAAAACAACACCTCCCGCTGCGCCCCTGGGCTTTCACCCCTCAGGGCTTTTATTCTCCAAAGCACGACATAAAGCAAACATCTGCGTGTAGACAAAGTGTGACTGTGAGAGCCTTGTCATTTCAATGTGACCTGTATCCGCCATGCCCTTATGGTAGAACTGCACGGCTCAATATCTCCAGACCGGAGCGCACGCGTGGAGCGCGCACTGTCTCTCAGAGTAACGACACTCACCGTCCGGTGTAAAGTCACTTGAGCCGAGCCAGCATCTGCGACTAAGGTACCGTTTACCTGCATGCGCTAACCCTCTAAAGTACCGTTTTCTTCATGCGCAGACCGTCCGCTTGGTATTATTTGTATTTATTCTATTCATTTCTGTGTGTAGTCATCAAAATACCCGCTCGGGAAGTCGCGTCAAAAATGGCACCACTAATTCTGGGTATAGATAGGAAGTGTTTTAATCGGTTTTCAGTGACATTCTTAAAGAAACTAATTACATTGGTAGAGAGAAATAGCGAGTGTGTTACCAGGTTGTGCGAAAAAGAAAGAGAAACTGAGCTATGTGCGAAGGAAACGCTTGTGTGGCCTGGTAACTAAGGCTATTGATTACTGCCAATACCGGCTAATAAGGCGCATTTTACCTGTAGGGCCTTCTCACTTTGTCCTATATATTTAATCACCGTTTATGTTTGACTGTAGTTTGATATTGTAGATTGGCCGGTGAGAAGAATAGTTGATGAAAGCGCCGCATTTCTAATAGCAGCCTTCAGGTGCCGCAGACAGCAACCCGCTGCATTTGCCCAAATATGAAATCTTAAGGCGTCACAGATCGTCACCGCCGGTGTTCAATCTCCGCACATAGAAGGCAACCTGCAGGTGTTATCCTCACAACAAGGCTGCCACACACAGGCTAATGAGTGGCTGTTTCTTTCCCCTTTTGCACCCATTGATTAGATTCTCCTTCCAGAGGTGAAAATGGCCGAAGACATTAAAGCCAAACTTGAGAAATACCGCACCGCTCCCTTTGACGCCAGATTCCCCAACCAGAACCAGACCAGGAACTGCTGGTCCAACTACGTGGGTAAGACTACACCTCAAGGTCAAAAGAGGTGCCTGTTGTTTTCTCCAAATGTGTGAAAGTGACTAGAGGAACTGCCAATTAAAGCAAGACCATGCTGTGCTTTAAAAAGGCATTAACAACCTAGTAAAATTTGGGTTTATTACAACGTTATTCAGTTATAGTAATCATGATAAAGGCTATCATAGCTCACCTACTGACCCCTGACCTGAAGATAGCCCAGTCAGATTTCTTGACAGGGTCTACTGGAAGGTTATTTTTGATATTCACCATTGTTGTTTCTCTATTTATAGACTACTACCGCTGCCAGAAAGCTCTGGATGCCAAGGGATTAGACACCCAGCCCTGCGAGTGGTACAAAAGGGTCTACAAATCGCTGTGCCCCATCTCCTGGGTAAATATAAGAAATGTTACCAGCTCATTTCTAACAGAAAAGCCACTTTTGCTGAAAGCCTATTGGCAGCATGTACATGGTACTTTAATTGGTGGGAAGAGTTTGTTTAGCAGGGGTCAAACAACTTTATCGTTCCTCACATTCCTGTGTGTCTCTGCTCAGCCCAAACAGTCAAAATAAGGAAAACATGGAAAACACAGTTTGGAGATTTCCCCCTAATCACACAATAAATAACTTTTTCTTTTTTTTCCCTCTGAAATTTTTGTCCCTTTAGATCCAGAAATGGGATGAGCAGAGAGAAGATGGGACCTTTCCTGGAAAAATCTGAGGCTTGAGCATTTCGAATGCCGATAGTCTGCAGAGACCTAATCTTTTCAGTAGAATGTTTGTACGATTGTGGTATAAAACCCGCGGTGTGTAGCCGCCTTTCCACTAACGCTCTGTCCTGAGAGCACACCGAAACTGAATGGTCATTCCTTACAGATACCATGAAATGTACAGCAGATTCTGCATTAATAAAATATATTTCAGGATATATTTATGGAACTGGCTTGTCCTGTTTTATTTTGTCTTTTTACGGCATGCTGCTCGTCCCCCATGAGGTTATTCATAGACTCTTTTTTTGGGGTTTAGTTCAGATGTGTGTGAGAAAGAGTCAGGGCAAGGAAGTCTGAACATAAGAGATCAACAGCAAAACCCAAGTGGCCCGCTTATACAGTTTGATGCTGATCACTCCAGACATTCCCCCCCCAAAAAAGCACAACAAGAGGATGAATTTCCAGAAAACTGGAGGTAAACTATTATTTTTTTCACATTTTATTCATTCCAATAAACCTACTTCAAATATACATATTTAATAAAGATTAGAAAAATAAATATTTCAAAACACTAAATGTCACGGCTACAATAATGGCCACCACTCCACAGAGCAGAATGGAGATGGGGAGTAATGAGTATTACTGCTGCAGGACATGATGAAATTAAATACATAAAACTGCATTTCATATACAATGACTCCCAGCTGTAAGGAGTGTAGAGTAGTTTATACTGGGGCTCAATGACGCAGTAAAAACACCTCAAAAAAAAAAAAAAAAAAAATAATGCTGAGGAGATTTTCCCATGCAACAAGTTAGTACAGTGAACACTGAGTGAAAAAAAGTACAGCACAGACTACCAAGTATTTTAGTGAACACAGATTCCTATTTATCCCTTTTTAAACAACTGCTCTTCTTAATTTGAGGTAAGTTTATAATATTTGCATATTAGAAGTTGCCTGTTATCTACTCAAAAGCTAAAAGTGGAAAATTGCTTCTATTTTTTAACCAAATTAATAAGACTGCTGTGGAAATGTTTGCCGCCAAAAAAAGGAAAACAATCTAGTGCATGTGCATAGCAACTTCAATAAAGGTCACTTGGATTGCAAACAAGCTTTTCCTACTTGATGCGAAGCAGAAAAAACAAACTGACCTAATTGTGTGAAGCCAAATAGATACTTGTTAGATTAATGTGAAGCTTTGAGCGGCTTCAATTCTCAATATTCCTCTACTTTGTCTATCGCATTAGTCGTTAATGTGAATCTTGCAAATGTAAAAACCTCTCTGAAAGAACTTCCCCAAGTAAAACCACTCACTTTTGAAATATATTATCCAAGAGATATAAATATTAATAGATATAAATTAGTGGCTGCATAGCATTAGGCTTGGTTTGTGCACTGGTGGGAGTGTTTTCATACCCATTAGGTCGAGAGCTAATCGCCTAGGCTCGTTGGTGAATAATGTTAATTAATTAACGTAGCGTCGGCCACATCTTGATGTGACAGTGTATTCGTGTGGCCTTGGAGCTTACTCTTTCTTTTTTTCCTGGATTATGTACACGCCACAAGCAGCATTGGCATATGCAGCACAAGTCACAAGTCACAAGTAGCAGCCACAGATAATAGTGTTGGTACTAGGCACAATAATATGGCTGATAAAATGCAGCCTCGACAGTTTTCTCCTGGCACTGAGGGAGGGACGACTATACAGTACATGTTCAGGATATCTGTGGACTCGTTTTCACAGCAAAGAAAAGGAGAGAAATCCAACCATAAAGTGGAATCCTGTGTGTGTGTGTGTGTGTGTGTATAATCTCTGTCCTTGTAATTGTGGACCGTGTGAGATGCTGGGGTGACGCCGTTACAAATCACCGCTGGGTAGCTGCTTTGGGACTTGGTGTAAAGGAGGTTTTCAAAAGTCACCCACCAAAAAAAGTGGAATAAAGGAGTCAGCCACAGGTCCTTCCCTTCAGCTCTCCTCAAACTGTAAAAACACTGACTCCATGTCAGTTAGTACCTCCTCCTTCCATGTTTCCCACCATCAGTCATGCAGGTTTTAGGCCGTAGAGCTGAATTGAGTGAGAACAGAACAGAAGAGTTAACAAAGACAGACGAATCCGTCCGTGTTAAAGTGCTCCAATCGCTTCTCTAATTCACCTGGGTCTGCTGTCTGCTTCTTCTTATTGTGATGAACTATCTGGTTCTCATTGGTCATCTTCACATCCTGATCCTCCACATAATTACTATAAGGCAACACAAGAAAAAGAAGACACAGCAGATGTTTTTATTTAAAACTGTAGTGCCAGCGAGAACCGGAAAAGGGCAATAAAACACAAAAGGGTTGACAAAGCTCGAAGTCAGGGAGAGGAGGGACTCTGGGGATCACAAGTCAAGCGTGTGGTAAGGAGGATGTGGGATGTTTGAGGGCACTGGAGGAATCTTCAGTACAGGGAGTGACCACAAGGAGGCAGCAGCACTGGGTTTTTACTATCCTGTTACTCACTGTTGACGGTGTCTGCTGCCACGGGGGCTGAAGTGGAGAAGAGTACAAGTCTTTTCAAAACTACTGAGTTAATCTAACTCGATTTGTCAGTAAATCTGCTCGATTGTCAGAAACGCAACAGGCCTGTGAAAAAGCATTTACATGACAGATCACGAGTGTCATTTAAGTTCATGGGCCACACGCAGCTCAATCTGACTTCTAGAGGGTCGTACCACCAAAAGCAAAGCAGCATTCAAAATACACTTAAAAAGTCCACTCATATATATTTACAAAAAAGATGATGAGCAGTGTTAAGAGTCTTTAAAAAGACTATGTGGAATTATAAATCTCAGTAGGAGCATGGCTCCTTGGATTAACAGTCACACTTCAGTGTAGTATGGGATGACAAAGGTAATTTGTAATATGCTGGAAAAACACTTTTATGTTACCCATTCTTAACATCCTGCAACATAACCTCCTCTGCAAATTTCACAATCTGCAAGGCGTCCAGTCGGCTGGCAGCCGAGTGCATGTCTGATACCCCTTTTCTAAATAATGCAAACCTAAATAACAATCAGCATTTAGCCTGTAAGCAAACAGCCGTTCATGAATTCATCTTTCAAAAAATAAATAAATGAATGAATAAAAAAAGCCCGAGTACCTGATAACAGTGTTCCTCTCTCTGTGAGTAATGTAGACATCATCTGTGAACAGGATGGTGTGGTAGGGCACCACAGGATCGCAAGTCGGCAGGATGCCTCGTGTCACTTGGCTTACGCAGTCCAAGATGCCATTATATACCAGGAGGTCATCCACCAGCAGCTGGACTCACAGAGAAACATGCACTATTAGTAAACAAACATAAGTGATTGTTAAACCCGCAACAGAGAGAGAGGCAGGCTTACCCCAAATTCTTTCACTCCTCTCTGAGGCGTCTTTGAGTAGTTCCACAGCTTGATCATGGACACAGTCACTGGATGATCAAAGATGACATACACACGGTTCACCTGCACGGAAACAGAGCATACACTCGGGTCAGCTGCAAACTTTGATCAGCCTGTTAACTGCCTACAGTCTGTCTCTCTCTTACACACTCACACACACACTGTCTTCCTCACCAGGCCAGGAAGTACTGGGGCTAACCACATGTGTCTTCCATCGTGGGTGCAGTTGACTCCATCTATTAATTTATCTGGAGTCCTCACATCACCGCTCACATTGTCCAGCACATTCACACTGTCTGGAAAAGCAGCAATGTCTGGTGGACATAATGTTGAGGTCTGATGATGTTTATTAAAAAACAGCTTCTAATTTACCCACAACTTCACTCAGAGTTTCATGAGAACAGAGTTTTAGAGTAGTCACAAACTCTTTCAGAGATATATTATGTAAACCCAAATCAAATAAACTAGACTATATTATTGTTTTTATTTGAACCCTTTGAATACACTAATAAAATGTATATGTATAACTAATACTAAATACTATTTCAATTTGAGTGTCACAGTTATCTATAAGAGTAAACAACCATGCACTACTGCTTGAAATCCTTACGTTATTAGAGTAGGATGTAACGCTTGATCCTTCAAGAGGAAAACATTAATAGCTAGTGACTTAATATCTGTCAATCTAAAGTGACCGATTTACAGTTTCATCCAATCAACATGGGCATGAATGTCATGCTGATTTTCCAGGGTGGAATGATTATACAGCATACATCATTTAATAACTTTTAAAAAAAGACCTGGTGAACAAATTTGATTTTGTTTTGGAGTTTCTCCAGTTCACACAGTGTCTTTTCGTAGCCATAAACAAGCCTCACAGGTATAATTCTACCTTGATATTTGATCACCCTTCCTTGTTAGAGCTCATTAGAGTGACTTGTAAGAATTTTAAATGTAGTCCACAGATTTTCAATAGCACTTAGGTTGGGGCTAGAAAAGGTCTTTGGATCTTTTGGGATCATTGCCCTGTTGAAGTAGGGCCTTCTTTCTTGGTTGGCACCCTCTCAGTAAGGCTCACTTCACTTGACAGTGACACTGGTGTTTCAGCAGGTTCCAGCTCATGGCAGGCTTGGCCCTTCATGGTTCCTGAACATCCTAACCAATTTACTCCCATATTAGGGTGAAAGTTTGGGTCTTCTTCCAAAACTTGTCAAAGTGGCGAGACATCTGAATAATTTGTATATATGTACAATTGTTTGAATCAATGGTCCTGGAATCTGCAGTTGTTTAGAAATGGCTCAAAGAGACCTTCCCAGATTTTGTAAATCTACAGTTCTCCTTGTTGGATCTTCACTGAGTTCCTTGGATTTTCTCATTATTCTGAGTATTGGTCAGTCCACTGAGAGTTGTCAAACATATCCTTTTTTTGTTAGCAAAGAGAAACTACCAGTTGTAGTTAATCGTGATCACTAATGAGAAGTTAACAGTTCTTGGACTTGTCAAGTTAAAAGACATTGAAGAACCTTAATCAAAAGATAAAAGCGATGTATGTAAATATTTGTGTACCCAAAACTTTGTCTACCCAAGTCTTTAAAGATGCATGCTGCCAAATCATTCCACCCCGGGGAAAGAACAGCCCAAAGAAATCATTAAAAGTCCAAAATTACCGTGGCATTTCTCCCCACGATGAGAGTATGTAAACTTCTGACCACAACTGTACACCACGCATTCTTAACCAGGCACCCATCTGACCAGATTAACAGTAAACATTAACATATTCCAGCAAGTGAGGTGAATTCGAGCCAGTGAGGTCAGATGCAAGTCTGAATCATGAGAAAGGATACTGTTGTCACTGAGGCTGATCTTCTCATGGTTCTGATTGTAAAACTCAAGGCCGTTCAGACCAATGTAGTATGGATCTCCCCAGGTTGTTAATAGCTGGAGCTGAAAAATGACTGGCAGGTAAAAGTCAAAGAAAAGACAACATCAAGCATTTTAGATCCAGCTTTTTCCCTTTTCTAGCTGCTTAGAAAAGGAAAAAAGAAAGATAAGAGCATTTTTACCACTTTACTGGACAAAAACAACTTTTCTTTATTAAGTCTATAATGTTCAGCTTTTGTTTAGTTCAAAATGTGTACAGTGCTGTGACAAATTATTATTGCAATGGGTTAAATCTTCCCACTACATTTTTTAGGTCTGGTCTTAATCTGACCCACCCAAATTCCAGGTGGTTCTTCTGGCTGGTGTACATTCACCAGTCTGAGGCATGGCCTATGACTTTAACCACTTAATTGCATAACCAGCCACCTCAGAATAGCAGTCACTAACCACCAGTAACGAATCATTCATATGAAACAAAGGTTTTTGCTCTGCCTGTGTTCACATTATTTCACAAAGTTAATAGTTCCAGGAAGACTGAAGTAGTAAGAGGTTACAGAGGTGAGCCCTGGCTGGCTCCTAGACCGAACGTGAAAGGAGGGCACATTGTAATGTTTGTGAGAACAGTGGATGAAAACATGAGTTCGATAAAGTGCTTAACTTATATCATTTGTCGCTTCACCAAACTATATGTTTTCTATGTTAAATACATACTAAAGTCAGCCAGTTTTCACTGCTATTTTCTGATATGTGGAAAGGTTTTGCGCAATATCACAACACACTGAAATGACTGGACACATTTCTATTTCTCCTCCAGTCAGGCATTTTCCTACTGTAAGCTCTTGATGAGCATGGTGCATGCCAGTGTTGTTGCCAAAGCAACCGATGCAGATTATTTAACGTGGTCTGAACTCAATCTGATCCGTGCATTTAAAAAACATCCACAGAACATTTTTGGACCAATAGGGCAGACAGGAGCACAGCATGCATAAGCATGTGTGAAATCAGTTTAGAAAAAGGATACACCCACAGGGCATGATGGGAGCCTCATAGTCCATGCTGGGCTGTTCTTGTTTCTTAGAGTGTCCTCTGAATTAAAAATAAAGTTATAAATAAGGAAAGGCAGTTTTCAGAATTTCTGATGAAACAGCAGTTTTACTCACACTTACCTGTGGTAGTCTTCATTACTGCTGTTATCACCTGGAGTCTGGAGAAAGTCAACAAAGAGAATCTCCTGGGCAAAATCAAAGTGACAGTTGCCCGGTCCCTTCCTGATCAGTAATCCCTCCGTTGGTGAGATAGGAACATCATCCAAGAACAGATGAATCAGTTTCACCTGAACCAAACATTTTTATGTTTTATAAGATGCATAAAGTGTTCTGCAAAGAAATTCTGTGGTTACAAATAAAAATCCGTCACAATAAGTAATCCATGCTTTGCAGCATTATACACAGTCATCACTTTTTCAGCATGAACTGTTCTTTGTACAAATGAGAAGCCCTTTTTAAGTCAGATTCAGATTTACAGCTTCATAAATTCATATTAAGGGTGTCCTACAGTGTGTTTACATACATTCATTTTCATAAAACACTGTATTATTGTTGTTATTTCTCTCACACAGTATTTTATCTCTTGTCTCTTTAAATCCTCCAACCCCAGAAGGGCCCAGTCTGCATTGATTGGTCAGCTAATATGTGGTCTGATACTGCATGTATTAAAACTGGACTTTGGGCTTTGTAACCACAGACCTTTTATAGCCACAAAACAGTTAAAAGAAAAGCAGAATATGGCCTTAAGTAATACGTGAATTATACTTGTTCAAAATCATCAGCTGATCTGACTCCACCTGAAGGAAGTGGCACTAATTCAGTTCACAATATTTTGTTAATTTACGCATTATCATGTAAAGTACGAAATATCATAAACACGTTAGTATTTGAAGTAAACTTCATTCTGCATCATATCAAATGTGGGTTCAGCCTGGCAGAAAGTGTCTCACCCCTCTGTAAGAGTCCTCAGGAGACTTGTTGTAGTTCCAGAAACGGAGACCAGCGATGGTCTGGGCCTTGCTGAAGGTAATGGTCAAGGTGTGGGACTCTCCATAGGAGAAAGGAATCAGCCACATGTGCTGGTCATCAGTGGTGATGTTGTGGCCATCAATAAGTCTAAATAATGACAGTAGACACTATACACAGTATCTTACATAATAATGATGTAATCTTTGCCTGGACCTTTATTGCAACATCAAAGGGCATGTTACATTTAGTGTCAGGCATACTTATCAAGTGTGCGCAGATCATGTCCATAATCAGGTAGGTCGTTGAGGTCCCTGGGTGAAGCAGCGATCATACTAAGATCTAAAGGTAAAGTCTCTCCATCCTTCCCCACGATCTCCAGTCCTGTCAGGCCCATGTAATGGGGGTCACCCCAGGTCAAGGTCATTTCCAGTCTAAGGCCTGGGATTAAGAGAGAATAAGCGTCCAGAAGTATCCAAAACACAAAGCCAAAAACAGAGAGGCAACCATGATATGACAGGATATGACTGATGTACTCACACTTTCCTGTGTGCATCCCAGGAATGAGCTCTAAGCTCTCTTCAGATGGGCTCATAGTAGAGTTGAGTTGAAGTTTCAGCTAAAACAAAACATAACAATGCATTTAAAGCATAACTGTACCACACAGTCCTGTTGATGGTGTAGCTAGTTTGCCCTTTGTGCCTGTCTGCTCTGATCATTTGGGGCCACATAATGAAAGTTAACTCTATCACACCTTGGAATAAGTTGCTTTATGACTTTATGAGTGAAATTCTCTAATGAGACCAATACTTACAGTGAGGTCTTCCTCTCTGAAACCAGCCTGGGTAAAAGGTCGTTCTTCTCCCTCTCCATCAGCAGTGCGTGGTCTCTGCAGCTCCTCCTCATACACCATGCTCTCAGGACTTTCACCTTCACCAAGGAAGGTCTCATCATAACGAGACATAGCCTCCAGTATCTCATCATCAGTGGTGAAGAGGATAGTGTCCCCAAACTGGTCCAGTCCTGAATGAATAAAGGATAAGTTGGTCAAAAAATAATACACAATGGAGCATAAACTCTTGTGAAGTTGTTCTGATCAGATACCTCCAGAAAGAGTTCCAGAGGCTTTTGCAATCTCCCCCCTGAAGATGCACCTTCCATCCAGAAGCATTTCTACCTCTTTCACGCCTCGGAATGAGTGGATGCGCGACTTGTTGTAGTTCCACACACGGATCATGGCCACTTTATGGGGCACTCCAAAGTCCATGAAAATGGTGTGGCTACAACCAGGAGTAAACGGGGCTAGCCAAAGATGCATGTCATCCTGAGTCCGATTGATGCCATCGATTAAGTTGGTGACTACGCGTGGATCCTTGCCGTACGCTGGGAGAATGTTGATGTCTGGCGGGTCAGCGTGGATATGAACAGGTCGGAGAGGCTCTCCACTAGAGCTGAAAACCTCCAGGCCGTTGAGACCCACGTAGTGACGATCACCCCAGGTTGACAAAATGTTGATTACCAGCCTTTGGCCTTGCGGCAACACTGGAATCTCAAACTCGTCCTCCCGCTCCATGGATGGATCGTCATCAGGGCCTTCACAAAGTGTACCCTGAGTGGTTAAGGAGGACAGAGGGCTTCTGGGTGATGAAGAAGAGATGGGTGGGACTGTGGGTGGACCACGGCTCTGGCGCTGAAGAAACTCATCAAATATGTCGCCTTCGTACGCCATGTTGGAGATGCGTCCACGCTGACATTGGTTGAACTTAGTGAGTGAATCCCAGGACTCCATGAGGGTGTCATCCTGCTGGCTGTGCAGCCGGGCCCGAGAGCTACTCTGCCTTCTGCTAGCACTCACCAAAGACATGGGCTCATCTGGAGAATACACAAACATTACGCTATAAATTACTAAAAAACCAAAAGGAAAGAAATTAGCCTGTAAGAATTGTCCGACATCAAATATAAAATCTACAAATCTGTGTATTTCACTAAATATCCACTTAAAAGATTACATAAATGAACCCAATGCAAATAAATCAGTAAGATTAAAGAACATTAATATATTTGCCAAAGTAATCAACAGCAAAAAGAATGACTAGATCACACAAATGACTGCCAGTAAGGTGAGAATAGAGACTCTCGTTAGCTAAACTATATACATATTAATGTTATTCTCCTAAACTCTCCAAAAGTATATTCCTTTGTATTTTTAATCAGTGGATAAGATTTCCTTTGAAAGGACTGATAAGCTAATGAAAACTCAGACAGCATTAAGGTTACTTATCTGTCCCTACCCTGACCGATGATACCCTGATATTTTTTAAGATGAAATAGAGCTAAATTTATAAAAAGGCTGGAGTAACCATATATACAGATTTTTCTCTCTGTTTCAGTATCAAAATTCTGACAATGCATACCAGCGTTTGTCAGTGCTGTAGCTCTGTGGTGTTGTTCCTCCGTCTGCCTTACACTGGCTGTGGAGTTTCTGAATGAGCTCCTCCGTCCGCTGATGGGCCTGTCTGACCTTTGCTCCCCGACCTCCTCAAGCAGGTCGCAGCTCAGGTCCAAAGAGTCGGCCTTCCACTGAACCCCATTCGCCGTCCTCTCCACCCCTCTGCACACACGTCCTGGGTTACATGGCAACTCTGGGAGCATGGAAGAGGATGAAGCTGATGGCTGTTTGAGCTCTGCAGAATGCTGGGGTACCAGCCACCGTGGCCTCTCCCTGCTGGTCTCACATCCCTCTGGAGCACCTCTGTTCAGAGGCTGCAGCCACTGCGGGGCAACCCGTGAGGAGGATGGTTGGGTGGTGACTGTCTGCTCCATGGGTGCCGACTGCTCCACCTGCTGCCTGAGAGAGTGGGTCTCCTCTGAGGCAGACAGGTCAAAAGAGTTCCTTTGCATTGAGGAGTGACGAGTAGAGGATGAAACTCCCACAGAAGCAGTGATAGGTGGTAGCGGTGTGTGTGATTGCTCCTGCATGTCTACCACATTCTGGCCTGCTGTGTCAGACAATGCATTCGAACTTTGGTATCTCTGGGAGATGCTACCCTCTCCACCCTTACTGTCTTCATAGCAAAGGGGAGTGGCCCCCCTTAGACTGTGTCCTGAAGCCACAGGGCTGGAAAACACAGAGTCGGAGACCTGGCAATCCTGAAGATCAATTGTGGTGCTGTAGTCAAAGACTTGGTTGCCACAGCCCTTCTCCAGCTCACCTTCAAACACCAACGTGCTGTTCAGGTACAGCTTTATATGTCGTGCACCTACGTCAAGCTCCTGGCAAAGATACAGCACATCAGTTTACAAGCGCCTTTAATTTAGATGGATGTTTAACCGTTTCAAAAGCATTTGATTTTAAGCACTAAATTATGCTACAAAATGAAGAAATAATGATTTTCACATTTAAATTCTTCACAGAATTAACACCAAACATTTGAGTGAAGCTGTAAAACCAAATGGTGGGAAAATATTTAGCATTTCATTTCTCTGTATAATGAATCATGTTTGATTAAAATTCAAGCAAAAGGATCACAAGCTTCAACCTGATGAGAGTATTAAAAAAAAAATCTAATTTCATGAAACACACTATTGACTAACATGCTCTAGCTAGCTGCTAATTAGTGCAACTGCAACCTTTTGATCCTCTAGGCAATAAACCACTATGAACCCAGAGAAGTCTAGAAAATACTCCAAACTCCTTACCTTACAGGTTCAAGCTCTTATTCACAGTCCAGTACAAATATTGCTAAATACTAATGGTCGGTGTAAACTAGGAAAATCTGGGGTCTTTGTGCCCCCTTCTTAACAGCAGAGACGCTGACAAGCAGAAGCCCATGTTACACTAATCCTCTGAGGCTAATCTCTCACTGTTCCACATTTGGACAGACTGAGTGGCAGCTCAGGCAGCCACTGCTTAAAGAGCAATGCACCTGTGACGTAACCAAACCAATACAGTCATCCACCGTTATAATGGAAACGTACAATCACGCACCATCTATCAGCTTGCAACAGAAATCAAACAGTTTGTAACTGATTGTGTTGAAGAACTGATATAAAATTTATTGAATACACATACATTGAAGCTTCTGTTGTAGTTCCAGATTTTAATACAAGATATTCCAAAGTCTGGAGAACGCTCAGTGTTCCTGATGATGAAGTAGAGCTGAATGGGTGGGTGGAATGGACACGTCCACATATGACGGTCTTTGGTGGTCTGTCAAACCAAGAGAAGAAAAACAAAATGAAAAGAAAAACACAACTTATTTATAAGAAGTCAAGGATGGACAGATATATAGTCTGAACATCAGTACTAGCTGATTGTGGCCTTGTTGGCTGCCAATGGTCTCTTGGCAAGTGCTGTGGCATTTATTGATGGGAGCAGCTGATGTTTACTTGCAAACTTTGTGCTTGTTAAATTTTCAAAAGTAGTGCAATGAAAAACGATAAAGAATTCAAACAGGTCACTTTCTCATAATGGCAACTTATTTATTTCCCACAAAATGGGGAATAAATTACAACACACACACACAAACACACACACTACAGCAGAAGAGACTGACCTTCACTTTTCCATTGACGAGCGCCCCCAGATTACCAGGAAAGTCAGCATTCCTGATGTCTAAGTCATGAGGCGACACGTATAGCTTCTTGTTTCTGAGGCAGAAGAACTGCAACTCAGTCAGTCCGACCTGCAGCGCGTTCCCCCAGTTTGACAGTATCTCCATGGTAACATACAATGCAGGTGTGTACTCTGCTGACGACTGCCTTCTCTGCAACAGCGATACAAAACGTTAACATAAGATAACCTTTATTAGTCCCACACGTGGGAAATTTGTTTTGTTACAGCAGAAAGTGGACAGTTCGTAGGTATCCCACCCAACAGCATCAGGATTATTCTGATCTGGGAAAGTGTGTCATTAGCTCACCGGCTGCTTGGTGTAGTCTGTTTTCGCACTTTGAGGGATGCTGCAACCAGGTCCACCTTCAAGTTTCTCCAAGGCTTTCAGCAGTTTCTGCTGTTGACTGAATAAAAGAATGACGACACTTTAGGTGCTTGCTCTGTTTTTTGTTCCATTTATTTATTTAACCTCAATCTTCATATTAATGCAAAGCACTGTAGTAGCTAAATCCATACATAATTTCAAGGTCACTGGATACACGCTCATTGTTATATTTCAACCAATAGATGTTATAACATCAAAGCATTTACAGAATTACCACAGGCAATAACAAGATGTACTAGGAAGTGAGATTAATGAGTCAGCAAGGTAAGCTGAGCCTAAAGTCAGACTATTTTGATGTCAGGTGCCTCTTTTTTTGGATACATCACCATAGTAACCTGTGCTGGACACTTTATATGCTCCCACAGAGGACAAGTTCAATTTCCACCAATAAAACTGGCTGTAAATGCAACATTTTCACTTATTCTTTTCTCGCTGATGTGCTCTATGAGTTATACAGATTTTCTGCAGATACACAACCTGTTGAGGTGAACATTTGTAACACCAACAAACAAAGCTGTGAAGTTACAGCCCGCTTGGTCTGGTAATAGAGCCAACATAACACAGAGTAAAGAATCTTTGTTGTTTATTGCAAGAAAATATTCACACAAGAAGATTAGTTTCACTTTGGTTTGGCCAAAAATTTAACTGATTTCAGTGCTTCCTTGACTATGTACAGGGTTGGAATTGATTTTGTGTCACGCATCAAGTTTAACTGGATCATGATTGAACAAATATTCCAGTGTTTCCAACAGAATTGATTGAATTAGATTGCATTTGCACACCATATGCACGCAAAAGGAGGCATGTGTGATTTTTTTTAAAGAAACTGATAAATAATGTCATATACATATGGTGCAATAATCAGCTGCCTCTATAGTAAGTTCTTCATCATGTGAACAGACTCCACTTCCACTGTCTTAAACTGCAGCTGGTGAAACAGTCCTTGTTCTGCTCTGCAGGCTCTGTGAACTTTGAATGGTAGCCCATGAACTAGTTTTGCACCTGCAGCATTTTCTGGTTAGAGTGATCCTCCAGCTTGCAGCAAATCTACAGCACAGAGCAAGCACTCCTCTCACCAGCTGCAGTCAAAGATGTTAGTTAAATCTGATGAAATGCCTCAAGAACCGTCACAAAATGAACCTGATCAGTCTGTCAGAGAGAAATGGGAGACAGCTAGCTGATTAGCACTGACTTAATAAGGCAGTAACTGCCCACAGCTGTCTTTTACTTGATCGATTAATGTTTAGTGGAAGAACAGTCCAATAACATGTTACACATGCCTTTTACTGTAGTGTGCACATAGGGCCTTAACTAAAAAGCCTGGGATAACAAAGAAAGTTAATAATCACCATCATAATACCCATTCTTTGTGGCTGGGCTTATAGGTTCTGTTGAACCACCTACTGCAAAGAAAGTCCAGCTATGTCAAAATTGCTTCATAGTACACTGTAACTGTTATCGTTCTGTTCCTGAGTGTTTAAGTGTCTTTTTCTGTCAACATACCTGGGACCCATGAGTGTGATTCTCTGCATGGCCAGAGTGACATTGTTGTCATCTTTGTTGTGGGTGTTGTGGTGCACTAAACCATTCATCACCTGATGTCCCCTGACCTAGAGGACAAAGAAAACAAATCAAACCGATGTGAAAAATATATGTAAGGGACAAGATTCACATGTGAGTCAAATCCAGGAAAATTCAATTGAATCAAAAGTATGCAAAGTATACAGTTAGAGATGAAAATGAGGTGTAGTAACAGATATAAGAAGTGAAGTGTGGCTCAGGCAGACCGTGTGTCGACTGAAGAGCTCTGCACTCTGCACTGGGTTGTTTTCTCTCTGTATGGCCTGGCGTACTCTGATCGCAACCTCCTCTGGGTCCCGGTCCTCGACAGAAGACTTTCTATTTGCCGACAGCGGTCTCTCCACCCGACTCCTCGGCCCTTAAGCAAAAAATACACATTTTTTATCCAGCAACAATCATGTGGAATGGAATATCTCAGCCACATTTTCATTCAAAAATGGGAGATTAGTTTGTCAAACATGACTTACTCTGACCTTCCCAGCTCTCTTTTGAAGGTGGCCTATCTAATGTCTTGCTCTTCACCAACATAGGTTTGGTGGGTATAAAAGTCTCAACACTTTCTTTCCTTTTTGCAGACAGTGAACGCTCGATCTTACGACCTGGAAAAATAAAGGAAATTGATTAAGATCAGGAATAGACGCTTCTTTTCATATGCTGACAACATGCTGAAAGACATCCTTAGGTCAGTGCTGATGATGCAGAAAACCAGGGGATGTTACCTCTCTTGCTTCCCCCTAAATCAATAACAAATTTCCATATTAGCATACCTTTAGGTGAGGGTCCAAAGTCCAGCACAATGAGGTTCGCTGAGTCAAAATGGCTTTGGGAGCCACTGGGCCGAGAGCTGCTGGAGGATGACTTGGAGGAGGGGAGAGGCAGCCCCAGTTCATCCAGACTCTCTGTGCTCTCATCCCTCTCAATCTGCTCCTCTACCCACTCTTCATCTGACTCCTCCCCAGCTGAGCCACGACTGCTCCGTCGCATGCTAACCTCCAGGCTTCGACGCAAAACCTAGTTTGCAAAGGTCAGCATTTATATTC
The DNA here is from genome assembly GCF_013358895.1 of Oreochromis aureus. Classification (NCBI taxonomy): domain Eukaryota; kingdom Metazoa; phylum Chordata; class Actinopteri; order Cichliformes; family Cichlidae; genus Oreochromis; species Oreochromis aureus. The sequence goes on from NC_052949.1 coordinate 20,024,874, forward strand.
ATCCATGCACAAGTCATCGTCCTGCGCACTCACAGGCACAGACCTGTATACTGACAGTTTAACCATCCTCGTGATTTGACAAACTACCACTAAAAAGTGAAATAAATTCCCACCAACAGGCATAAACCAAATTACGATGATGATTCTCTATATCTAATTCGTCTTCGACAAGAAGACATAAAAAAGCACATATATTTTCATCCACTCACCTTCACTTCCTCAAGGTTGAGAAGTACCTTCTCACTGTGCTCCTGGTTTGCCTGGTCTCCTCGGCTCTCAGGCCTGGAGCTGAAAGAGTGCGACACCTTGCAGGTGTTCCTCTGGCAGCAGGGACTACGAGGGGAGCGTGGACTGGAGCTCTGGATGAAACGTGATGATTGGATAAAGGGGAAATAGCAGAGATAGAGAGATGCTAAGTACTACAGACAGCTGCATCTGGCACATAGTCCCTCCCCTAAAAATAAAACACCCACACATACAGGCTTAGTAGGCATTGTTATGTCTTCACTCTACCTCCATGTCTATGCTTTCATAGGGCTCAAAATCATCAGAGTAGCGCTTTGTTGGGGAGATTAGCAAACTTGGTCCATCCTCTGTTCGAATTTTAACAGGATCCTGCACATATTAGAAAAGAGGAAATATCAAACACGTGTCCTTAAATAGGAAATGTCTATTTTTGCTGAACAATAAGAGTTAATACAGATAGGATAAGGATATCAGATGGCTGCACCTGCACCCATTCTTTCCTCTGGACCTTTCCTGGGGCAGTGTGGCTTCTCTTCCTGTGGGTCTGCTCCAGTTTACTACTGTCTTCAGTTAGCTGGTGGGCGCTTCTACAGACATCTGCCGATGAGTCACAGCACAGAAACGAACATGAGCAGCGTGCAGCAGACTACTGCCTCAGAGGAGAAGGAACACACAGTCACATACGCAGATGGTCCACAGCACAGAGAGGAAGACGAAAAAATTGCCTGCCAGCTACAACTGTCACTATCATTTATTCACTGGGACTGGGCACAGGATCCTGTCACACAAACTACAAGCTGAGGAGTGGTGGCTATTAGCTGGTTTTCCATATGGTTTATGGGTGACAGTAGCAACAACAAAAAAAGAGCATGAGATAGTACCTTTGATTTCTCCTAAACATGACTGAACACTCAAGAACAATACCTCTGCCTGCATGACAGATTCAGAAAACTTAAATAAATAAGAAGAAAAAAAAAATCAAGTGGTATATAAGAATATCTAGTTTTGAGTGTAAGTGCAGAAGCATACCTGCTGTACATGTAGGCCTCAAAGGTGGCTGTGAGGAGGGAGACCTTTGGTTGGAGCCCTTGGCTTGCTTCCTACTGGCTTCGGCATTGGCTCCATTAAGATAAATTGAAAAACCTTGCTCAAGCCGTTCCAACTCAATCTCCTTGGGGTCTTTGACTTTAAGGCGCTTTAAGAGCCTGAAGAACAAATAAAGAGCTAATAAATAGATTTCGAAAATATAGCAAATCCTATCACAGTTTTGACGTGGCTAACAAAGGATTCAGGATGCAACATGACACATTCCAAAGCTTTAAGCTATGTTACTTTTTTAAAATATATGTATTTTTTCTCAAGGGAAGGAGGCAAGCCAATCAGTGCTCCAATTAGGCAGCACTGAAAGTCATGCAGGAGTTGTCCGTTTCCCCTGTGAAATCGAATCTGTCTCTTCCCCAGCAGCCTGTGCTAACACTTCACCTGTTTTTGTGTTGGAGGGCGATTAAATATTCATCCAGAGTGTCATCTACAGCAGAGGCGAGCTTCTCTCCTTGGCACGTCTTACTCTCCTTCAAGAACACACGCGTCAGTAAGCACACACACACACACACATGACGAAAGGTCGTAAAGGCCTACATCAGCAGTTTGTGGGCAACAAATTGTCATAATACAACTCATTCTTGCACAGGTATGCACATTCACAAATATCGACTTTATTGCGTGCATCACCACAATTATGCAAGCAACTTGCTCCTCCGCCGAGTGTGGAACTAAAGCTTTAGTGCAGGATGCATAATGTGTCATGACACAGGGGTTACGGTTGGATTTAAAAACATTTAGTCAGTGTGTAGCGTGAGGTTAAATAGGTGATGGAGAAATGAATTAAGAAAGGTTTTATTGGTTAGGACTATAATAAAAACTGATTATTTGTAAAGCAGCACCTGCAAATCTTAACACAGTATTAGAGTCTCTACAATATCTGCTGCTAAAGAGCCGCAAACTCTCAATTTTACATGAAGCCACACGATTGATCACAGCAAAAGATACTGCCAAAAAAATGAGCCCAAGCTGAGCTCTCATGCTGAAACTACTGACTCAGCATGGGCCAAGATCCCAATACTTGTATGGCTTGTCAAATTCAGCCACTTTTTCACAAGGCAGCCCTACTATATCCTCAGTGGTGATCACATCCTGCAATAATGTGTGCACAGTGCATGAAGTGTAGCTCTTTAGCTGTAGTTCAAGTGATGGATTGTAAAACGATATCTGTCACGTTAAACCAAAAATCCCAAAGTGAGGACCACTACGGGTTCTACAACCCTGACAGCATACATCTTGTTCAGACATTTCTGCACTCAGCTGAAATGAAATGGCCCTTATTAAAAGACCAGATGTCTGCCTGCTTTAAGCTTAATAATGCTGGCTGCAGTAAAATTAAGCAGATTAAATAAAAAGTGGGTCTCGGAGGGAGCACTGGTTGACTGCATAACACAATCGCCTAAAGCTCAAGCCATTTCATTTGTTATATATATTTAAAGAAACATGCAAGATGAACAAAGAAATCACAAAGCCCTTACTCAGTTTCTACAAGTCAACTAGGCTACAGCATCTGTCAAGGTCAGGAGCAGAAGGGAGGCAGAGAAATGAGAAGCAAGGGTAGAAAATACTTGTTAGTGACAAAGTATAGAGAGAGGGTGACAGCTCAGATACTGGTGCACAAAATGCATGCCTTTATTTTAGAGTTTCGTGGTCGTGAAAATTACAGTGTCTAATGAAAAGTGTATCGCGTAAAGTAAAATGGCAGATGATCTGAACTTAAAGCTATCATTACCTCGTTATCCATCGTGTGACTGCAGATGATGCTGCTCACATGACCCTATCCCATATTTTTGAAGAGGGGCGATCACTCCTGCTCAAAACGTATCCCTCAAATCTGTGCTGTATTTGTCCATCACTGTAGCGGGACACACATGATAACCCTGAGGTTAGCCGTGACATGAAACCTAAAGTACCTTGAGTACAGCTCGTGGAAAATGTCGCCACACCCGCTGGCCGATTCAAGGGACCAAATACCAAACATTCAGGATTGTGTTAACGTTAGCATCTTATTTTAAGCAGGGCTTGGCCAAAACTCGTTTTAAACCACCTCGGGATTTTGTTTTCATCAGCACTCGTGCACGGAGTTGGCTTGTCGGGTATTGTTGCTGTTACAATAATTTCTATGCTATTAAGAGCTAAGGAGCTAGCCATTGTTGACTATGTCAACTTTAAGCGAAAGATAACAGGTTATCAACCTTCTATGCGGTTGTATCGCATGAATTAACTAGTAGGTGTAGTGGCTCAGGCGACATTAGCAAGCAGTCGATAGCTCAGTAAAAGCAGTGCTGACGTTCATAACTAAAAAGGCTAGCGAGTTAGCCTCCAACTACTATTAAAAGACACATATAAACCTGCGTACCGTCTTCATAATCTCAGAAAGCCTTTACTTTATTTCGCCTCTGCTATATACAAGAAAAATACTTACGGTCCACAAAGAGTACTTTGATAGCCATTATCTTTGAAATTCACGAGCTTTTTTTGTGGTTTCTCATGTGCCCAGTGTTGTGTTGGTTGGTAACCAAGATAGCTGTCCACCAATGGCGAGAGCTGCATCAGAGAGAACCACGCCCCTAACCGGTCCGCTCTCTACCTCCTGCTCCGACAAGCCTCCACAAAGCCTCCTACTGCCCAACCACACTCCATCTGACAGAAAGGGTATTAAAGCACTGCCTATGACAGCAACACAGCAGAAATCTACATAAAAGTAAAATCACTGAAGAGAAATGAGACAAATTTTCAAGGTCAAAATTCAACACTGTTTTTATTTATTATAAATCAATACATTTTATATAAAAAAGGAAAAGGGAAGAGGAGGGGTGGGGGAGTTAAAATAAAACCATTATAGCTGTAAACCAGACAAACCAGGTTATGGTCACCCTCTTACACTCAACCTCCATCGGAGACTCTTGATTAACCAGTCTAACACTCACTCATGGCAAAAAAAGAGAAACCTCTAAGCTATAGGTAAAATTAATTAACATTTTTGAAGAGGGTTTCGATGTGGTTGACATCAATCTCTCTGCAAAGCGTTCCCAAGTATAGCATCTTAGCATGCCATAGGTTTTTGTGCAATTTATTACAACCATCACCAGCAGCAATCAACTTTATTTGTGAAGTGTGCACATATTTTATTTTTATTTAGCAGTTCAAGAATGTGAAGCTTCAAACTCCCAAAAGTAAACAATATACAATAAAGCTTCATGTCGCGCCCAGTGTAATGATCCTGAATATAACGCAGGTTTAGGCATCTTCTGTCCAGAAATGACCAAGACCTTGCTTTAACAGATTTGTTGGGATACGGGTTTTCTTATATTGGAAAAAAAAAGGCAACATCATTGTGTCGTATATGACATTTTCTGCTTGTTGAAAATAGGTGGACAACAAAATGGTAGAGGTCAAAACAGAGTACAGCAGCAGCTTACACAGGCTAAGCTGATCACTGCACTGTAAGCACTCAAAAAAAACAAAACAAAAAAAAAAAAAAAACACTCAACACAGATCAGAGGTTGTATCCGTTACCATGGAAAGCAACTTGGATTTAAAACTAATATTGAAACTTTGATAAATTAAGTTTGTATCATTTTTTTAAAAGTGAAATGCCCAGGTTACAGAATTGTAATCCATTACTATTAGTTGAGTAATTGCAGGCAGGCAGTTGTGAAGGCAATTCAAGTGGAACCAATTCAAATCTCACAGCACTGCAAGATAAAAAACATACAATGCAACTATATAAATCCAATTTCACTGACTCCTACCCTTATGGTAAATCTTGTGTGTGGTAGTAAATTATCTGTGGACAGGCTGCCCGATTTTCCCTTCGTCTTTATCATTATTATAACCATTTCCTTGTACAAGATGAGTGGTACTAAGAGGTCGAAATCCACTTTCTGTAATTGTAGGGGGGAACCTCTTGTGTTGCCCGACTTTGAAACAGAGCTTTAAAAAGAGCTAATTTTGCTGGATTATGGTAGGTAGGTGTATGTTAAAATGGACTTCATGTCCAATTACTAAAAACAAACAAAACCCAAATATGGGAGGACAGAAGAATAAAACAATAACTTAAATAGAAGTGCGTAAAACACAACAGTTCTTGGAGCCCTTTGAAAAACCAAAAAACAAGGTTGGAAAAGCAGAAATCCCACCCCAACAGAAAAAGGGGAGCAAAATGAACAGCTGTTAAGGTAATACTAATATTCATCCATTGATTCACAGATGTATAGTTCACTCATATAGGTTGTATCCTTCCCTCCTTTACAAATATTTTTTGTTTTCTGGTCAGTGGCCCCCCCACGTCTGTGAGCCGCGGCTTCCCTCTGTTTCAAGTCTATCTGAGGTGGGAGAGCAGTCTGTCTCAGTACACCTCCCCTCTTCCTCCTTTGCCGTTAGTGCCTGCTCCTCCTCTTTTTTCCTGCGCTCCAGCTCCCACTCTACAAACGTATCAAAGAGGCTGGGCCAAGCCTCGTCCTCGCTGTAGTTGCTCAGGTCGGGCCCAATCGCTTGGGTGAAGTTGAGGAACATGTTCCACGTGTCCCTTGAGATGCCCCGAATACCTGAGGGGTTCTCTGAAAGGAAGTCCAGCCAGCGCTCTAGGATCGGAGGTGTGTCCTGCGTGAAAACCAGCCGCCATAGGGCAATGGCAATTTCGCGCTGCAGCGAGCGCTGCCCCTCCTCGGCGTCCAGGCCAAACTGGAAGGTGAAGCGGTACAGGTCTTTGAAGTTCTCCTCGCCCTGGGCCTCCAGCAGCATGCAGGGGAACCGTGAACAGATGCCTTCGAGGCTGTCTGCTTGGATAGCCTTGCATCCTTCGACAAACTCCTTCCTGGTGACGCAAACACGAGAAGCGTGGACATCAGAATCGCATTCACAATGAGAATTTCCAGTCAAGATAAGCGCCAGAATAAAACCATTTACTTTTCCATAGAGCCATATGAGACTGAATTAAGACCTAAATCTGCAAAAAATGTACAACAAAACATTGTGAAGACATCTCAGGCAATCACCAGGCTTTATCTTTAACACTACAAACATCAGTGACAAATCCCTGTACTATCTAAGAACACATTATCAAATTTATAGAAAACTTCATTCTTTCATTGCAGCTTTGAATAATATTACAGTCAATGCTGAGAGCACTGACCCAGGCAGATGTACCTTCTTTGACCCCAACAACAGTGCAGGCTTTTTTTAAACTCAAATGTAATATAAAGAGCTTCAGTAAGCATCAGATCACAAAGAAACATGATGGGTACCAGAGTCTGGTACTGTCCAAAGCCTCTCGATAGAAAAGTGCTGAGTTAAAAATCTGCCGGGGGGGGGGGGTCATGGACTAACGACCACGCTTACAGGCAGCTCTATTCAACTGCAGACGATCTACTTCCCGTGTGTCCCCTTAGCGAGTGGTTGTATGGCTACCTCTGTGAGGACCAGCTTCAGTCCTATACTTTTGAGAGCGAGCGCATAACAGGAATAACTGATCGTCACCTTTAAAGAGCTGACTTGGTAAGGGAGAAAGTCAAATTGAGATTTAGTGAGAGAAGACGGGACTTAGTCTGTCACATTTAGTTGCGATAAGGAGATCGTTATTAATGAAATATGTAAAATTCTACTCTGTCATATGTTGTTATAGCTGTAATTCTGTATTCTTTGACTTGTTATAGTATTTCTAAGCTGTTTTTATATATGTAAAATGGTTAATAGGGACATATGCTAGGTATTAGGGGTGCAAAATATAGTGGTTAACAGCATGTGACAGTCTTTTCCTAAAAACATGTTATTTAAATAGCCTAAATAGGGGAACAGTATTAAAATCTCAACATGCAGTTAAGAACCTATTGACCTCCCCAAGGAAAATGCATAAAAAGTCACCAAGTAAATGGCATTTATTACAACTAATAAACCTTCTGTTGTGATCACAACTAGTCATTTTATCTTTCCATTTATATTAACCCAGACGTTTATCATGCCCCAGATTTAATTCTTTAACGGTTACCACACTCACCTTAAGCACACAGAGCCTAGGTCATGTGAAGACTGTTCATCAGTCTGTCTTTATGACATGCAGCTTCCTGGAGATGAGTCAGTCTACTTACTAGTCTACCAGCAGCTTGCCGGCACACATTTAGATAGCGCTTTAGTCTTACTGACCACTTGAAGTGCTTTAGACCACAAGTCACATTCAACCAGTCATCCATACACTGATTTATCTTATACTGCACATCCTCCACTATTTTATAATCACCAATTAACCTAATGTGTGTGTGGGTCTGTGGGAGGAAACTCACACAGGCACAGGGAGAACGTGCAACTCCAGCAAATAGTGTTACACAGCACAGACGTGGAAATCTGTGTCAGGAGACTTGGCCTGCCTCTCTTATTAGCCAGCATTAGGGACGAGCAATCATCTGTGTTTTGATATCATCATATTGTCATTAAAGGCGACTGCCAAATGGTGATCTAATAGCAGCGGGTGGCAGCAAGCTTTCTCATCACTCATGTCAATGACTGAACGTCAATATAACGAATCTCCAAGCTCAGTGGACAGTTTAGTGATGCACAATGTGTTTGCCTGCAACAATTTGGTTCGCACTCACGCCTTTTTGCTTTCATGGCTCACAATATTTGCAGGAGCCATACGGAGAATGGAGATTTCGGTAAAAAGCTACCTACTCAAGAAGCAAAGTGATCTTTTCTATAACAACTGCCTCACGCATCCTGTGTTTGCAAATCTGTGTTAGGAGGGTTTAAACATTTGCCCAGGCTGTGAGTGGTTATTCCACCAAAGCCTACATTGTTTTGAATGTAAACATGGCAAGGAGAGGGAAGGTGGCCGGTGCTCTGTGCGACTGCGTTGGGAGTTCACAATGGTACAGCTTTAAGAAAAGAAAGAAAAAAAACTCTGCCTCTGTGGCTCACTGGCAATCACTGAATCAAACCAAGAAGAAACAATTCAGGAGAAGACACTGCAGGTCCTGAGCTATCTGAAGGGCATATCTATTCACCAAGAACAAACAGAAAAATCCATGAAAAGAAGAACACTGGAGAAACATCAGCTTCAAAGTCCGATCTAATCAATGACAACTTCTAAGATACTACTTTAAGAAAAGAAAAAAAACTTTATCACATTCCTTTATCATTCCCTCTCAAGCGCAACCCACTCTATATATCCATATGATGAGATTACATTATATTGACAGCAGCCGACGATGACGTAGTTGCTGCTACAACTAGAAGTAGCCAGCAGCCAACACAGTACTGTACCCTACTGCAGTGATGGAAACTGCTGGCTGTCTGAGAACAGTTTTAATGTTTTTTAAATGGATAACAAGTTTGGAAGTATTAATCACACAGACTGAATGTGTTACTGTAAACAAATCCCACAATAATCAGGCTGTATATTATAGATAACCAATAATACAGCGATTGTCCTCGTTCCAGAGGAATCCCGCCTAACTTAATCACATGTTTCTGACAATGTGCTACAGAGAAGAAAAGGACTGGTTTCATGAAGGAACATTTCTTGGGAAATTTCATTTGAGATTTTAAAAGGAAATTATTTTTTTTTTCCCCCCTTTTGACCTTTATTTGCTTGACTTAAAATGAAGAGAGATGTGAGACATGGTGAGACTAACTAACAGGAATGAGCTGTGACAAATGAATCTGACTTTTTAAAATCTTGTTTTAATGAGCATTTTCATTGTCTAACGCCTGTTAGACAAACAAATAAGAGCAACAGCTATGCGCTGTGGTCACGTCGGACAAAGATACATACTTATAGGTATCATAATATACACACAGAAGTAATTACTGTGCAGTGGTCATGCTAGTTTATCCTGATTGACAAACATGGATGATGACGACACGCCCTGTTCTCCAAAACTCCACCTTACCTTGTAAACTTGCACATGGTTGCTGCTTGAAACTTCCAGGCAAGAACCAGGACACGAAACTCAGCCGGGTCCACGCACAGGTCATTACAAAACCTCTCCATGCCCTCTTCCAAGATGGCATCTTCCTGTTCATCTTTGTAACAGCAGAACAGCTCCTCAATGCGCTTGACCGACAGCCCATCTCCATCCAGAAGCTCATCCTTGCGTGTGTCCCCTGCAGTGATGATGGGCGTCTCCACTGTGACCTCTAAAGGTTTGGTGCCATTCGACAGCTCATTGGTGGCTTTGCTACACTGGGTGCCAGGATCCTCTTTGTGGCCCCCGACACCACCAGCGCTGCCACCTTTCTTGTGGGACTTTCCTCCGCTTTCCTTGTCTCCACTCTTGCTGCCGAGCGAGGACGTCGGATTCTTACACTTGGTGACACACTGGCCCATGTCTTCCTCCCGGTCCCTCGTCTGTCTTTCCTCCTCGCCTTCAGTCCCCGTCTGAACCACCTAGACGCCTCTTCTCTGGCCTCACAAGACGTCTCAACATACCCTCAAGCCTGAGGGGAAGAACATTATTAAGAAATAAAGAAGTTACACCCCGCAACTCTCAACAAAAAAGTTAAAAAGTGGATATTAGTACAGAGAAACACAGAAGATGTCAAGCTACCTCTGCTAAATCTACCACGATCCAAGTCTTCAATGGGAAGATTTAAAAACCCTGAAAAACAAAGCAAAACAAAAATAATCTATAGGCATGAATACAATGCTTAAACACTGTTCGGGTTACCATAGAAACCTTGTCAAAAGTAGTACAAGAGGAGTATCACCCTTAACCACAGAAACCTACCAGTGGGTTATGTGTTAAGTCAGAAGACCTATATAACTCTTATATGACGGCTGTAGGAGCTTTTCTTGGTATCACCATAGTTATAGGTAGTTAGCTATAGGTAATTAAAATAGGAATACAGTTCTATAAATATTGTGATACAAATAACTGCATTTATAGGTCATCCTCTGTGCTGTGTTCACATAAACGGTGTGTGTGTGTGTGTGTGGAGGGGGGGTTCTCTTTGAACAGAGGAAGTTTTACCTCGTTTTATACTAAGCAGTAGATTATTGCACCATATTGTTTCTTCATTCTCTACTAGCAATAATGAAAGCAGATGAAAAATAAAAACACTGGAAACACCAAACATTGACAAAGAATACAGGGCTACTATGCTAGCTTGCTTTGTAAACTGCTTTCTCTACCTACCCATTTAACTTAAAAAATTGTTTCTTTGATGAATGCATGTTAATGAAATTAATCAGTCTGCTGACGGAAAAACATGAGGTGATCATGTGTCTGATAACTTATAAAATAGCTGACTTACAATCCTTCAGATGGCATTGTCTTTCTACTGAGCTCCATCATTGTGACCTTGCCATCCACAATGCTGAAAAGACACATTATCTTGTCATCATAAGCAGAAAGTGATAGCTCATCATTCCCAAACCTGCAGGTCTATTTTGGTCAACATGCTATGAATATGTCATTTGAGGACTTGCAAAGAGTTAGCCTTGTTTCAGGATTTTTCATTTACTTGTTTAGAACTGGAAAGAAGTCAGCTATGTTGCATACTGTGAACTGTGAAAAGCTGAGCTTTGACACGTTTGGTTTTAAGGAACTACATCTCAAAAGGGCCGCAATATTCCAGTTTGTGATGTAAAAGCCACAACTTCAGGAAACTTCTCAAACCAACTTCTACTTTTTGCAGTGATCACTGACCTAACAGAGATACGACCCTTGACTTCATATTTAATGGATGTATTCAACATCAGGGCAAAAAGCCAGTCCTGATCAATACATGGGGCATGTAGGGGCAAATCTCTCTCAGGTCTGCTGTGGCCAAGTTCACCTAACTAAGCTCAGATGGCCGTCTGAATTTCTATTTATTAGATTTTGCTTATTTGGCCAAATATAATCCACAATAAGCTGGCACGGGAGTTAGTAAACACTAAGCAGCCTAGTGACCTATACAGCCAGTAGTTTAACCAGATTATTAGCTCGTCCCGAGGTGAACTGGAATACGACTGTGTTACATATGCAACACTGTTATATCGATATATCCTCAGCTGCCCTTTACTAACATCTACAATAATATTATTTCAAACAAGTTAACGTTTGTTGGGCGGGTGAGCATAACAACGTAACTACAACACTCAAAAATACAGTGTAAACCGGCATTAAATAATCACCCGCACCTCGGACTTGTAACTATTACACACAAATTCAGATGGCAGTCGTTGTTACGCTGCTATTGAGCCACATTAGATCACCGCACCGGGCCATTTAACAGCTCCATCCCAACTGCCCGGCCCTGGCGACGTCGTCATAGCTAGCTAGCATCAGCTCGATTAACTAAAAGTTAGCTCTCGGCTATGCTAGGTATTTTTCGATTAAGACATCAAGAAATAACAAAATTATCACCGTAAAAAAACTTACCTTTAGGGGAAAACACATTCGGTCGAATGTGGATGTACATCACTTTGTGAATGGCTGAAGAAATTAAGTAGTTAAACAAGTTAGCCAAAAAATACGAACTGAAGCAAACTCGTCGCGTTAACTCAGATTGCTAGCTAACTAGCTAGCAGCTGATCAAAAAAAAAAAAAAAACTTCCACATCAATGTTGAATTCTGTTCCACGCTTAGAAAATAAATAAGTAACAAGCTAGCAACTAGCTTTAGAGTCCATCTTCAGTTGTGTTCGCTGTTAGGTGTGAGTTAAAACGCCAGCTCGGACTAAAGCACCCAATTTCTTTGTGCTTCCCCCTTTTAGTCATTGAGTGGAGCTACATTATGGACATTTTCCTGCATCACTTCCTCCCTGCTTACAAGCACCCAACAGCTGATCCTGGCGTCTGCGACGCTAACATACATCCTTTTTTTAACCAATTGATGGAAGTATTCATATGACAAGGACAAAGTGGATGTTTTGTAGATCACAGTAATATCCGAAATGAAAAATGACTCAAAAACCCCACTGTAAATTAATTACAATTGCTCATACACATTGAACTGTAGAGGTGTTTATATTAATTTCTGCCTTATTTCTACTTTTTATCCACTAACAAGTGAAACAAATACAACTTTGACTAAAAGTATGTGAACTCTTTTATGTTTGTGTTTATTATTTAGCTTCTTCCCGATTAGCCATGGGTACGCGTCATCATTAGGCGACTGTCCTAGCAAGCGGCTGGTAAACTATCCTCTTCTTCAGACACAGGCGGTATGTCAATTCTTCGTTTGTGGTGTTAATTAAATTATGATGAGCGAATATTCGAATAAAAGCTGTTAATGTGACAGGCAGTAACGTTGACTTTAATTTAATGTCCCTGTCTTTGTACGTTTTGGTCAGTCACAATAAGGGCTAGCTTCAAGTTTGCAATTGATGCTAAAACATCAGTGAGTACAAATAACGAGAATGGTTTTATTTAATATACAACGTCATTCAGTCTCCGCGCATACTAGAACATACAGTTAATACCTCTCCGTCAGTCATGTAACACTTTGTTTAATAACTCAATGTTGATTTTAGTGGCATCTAGCGTTGAATAGGGCTATTATATTTAGCTATAATTTAAAAATCTAAAACTACAGTACTTTGCAAAAGTCTTTTCTTTATATTTTGCAAGGAAAATTGGAAATAATTTATATTATTTATATAATAGAAATACAGGCTAAACCGAGTTTTGCAGGCCTTGAAGGTCAATATTTGATATGACCACCTTTATTCTTCAACACAACATCCTGAAGTCTCAGCTAACTTGCCATTTTATTAAGTAGTCTCCAGGAAAAGTTCTCCAGGCGTCTTCAAGGACATTCAAATCTCTTTTTTTATTATTTTTTTTATTTTCTGTTCTCCCACACTGTTTCAGTCATATTGTGGTCCATGCTCTGGAGGCCAATCCATGGCATTTCACAGACAGCTGTAGACACTCACTGTCATTGTTCCCTACTGATCTCCTTTGTACATAGAGTGACAATGATTTGTAAATGAATTTGAGAATTTGGATTCCTCACTCCATTAAGCCCTGTTGCCACTGATTTTTCAGTCCAGTTCTTGTGTAATTTGGCATACCCCAGGCTTCTTGAGACCATTTCAAATGTAGCTTCAGTGGACAGTTGATGGATCAACTAATGGGCCAGATGCATCTCTCAGGTCCTCTGTCTGGTCATACTGGATTTTTTTTCCCTATTTCTTAAGGACATGACGTTCAGATACTGTTCACCTGCTCTAGATAGTTTTTAAGGGATATTTTCATCTTACAACAATTTAGTTTCCTCAATTTTTTATCGACACCATGCAGATCTATGCCAAGTTTTCAGCTAATCGCTGAATCGGGAATCACCTTGTTGATGCAAAGATGCTGTGTTATCCTTGACATTTTTATTAGATTAAACTCAAGACTTTTGCACGGTACTGGAAAGATGTTCATATATTCATTTACTAGTTGCTTGCTTATCATGCATATTATTATTATGTTACTCGTTATAACGTACTTCATGTCTTAATTGTGCAGTAAAGCTCTTAATTAAATTCCTAGTAGTTGAAGAAAAGAGCAATAAGTAATGTCACATCTAGCTAACTAACCACCAGTGGTATAATTGAGTAATAAAGGCTGTAAGTAAAGAGCATCCATCCATCCATCTTTAGCTTATCTAATTCAGGGGCATGAGATGAGGTACACCGTGGACAGAACACAAACAGATAATGCAGTAAAAACTTTATTTTGCAGGTATCTTTTGTTTTTTTCCTCAGATTCTGAGCCCTGATGACTGCCTCCACCCGTACCACTGTGCTGTCACTGTACATGCGTGTTTTTCGCATCGCCCGAACCTGGCAAGCACAGAGTGGTGTTCTGAGTGACACGGAGACAGAGAGGAAGTACATACTGCAGGAGGCCCGCACTCTTTTCAGACAGAACCAAAAGGTGTGAACAACACTCTGCTCACTAATACGGATTTGAAAAAAAGAAAAAATGGCTTTATAGCATCTTTAAGACTTCTTTTTTTGTTTTTGTGTGTTGTTTTGTTTTTCAGCTCACAGAACAAGAATCAATAAAAAAGTGCATAGAGGAATGTGAAGCGAGGATAGAAATCGGTAAGAATGGAGAAAAGCAGCAAGTTGTTGTTTTTTATGTCTGGCTGTAGTGAGCATGTCAAGAGGCCAAAATAGTAGCAACACCATTTTTTTTTATTTTCATGTTTCTCAGGGAAATATATTGATAGTACGTAACCTTTCTAGTTCAGTTGTATCAGTGATTTTTGGGATGTTTTTATGCTTGTTGTCTTCAGCCTGAAAGCATGCAGAATGGTGTTGTTGACTGAATGTACTGAAACATCTGACTTGCACAAACATTCTGAAAAGGTTAACAATAATACAGTGCTGCGATTATGCAACTCTTACACATCACACACTGATTCTTTGTCAGTTGAAAGGTTTTCAGCATGTCAAGCGTGAGTAAGCAGCAAAGCTGACCTGATGACCTGAATGATTTGGATAAAAATAATCATGGTTGAAACTGCAGAGAAAAAAAATAACAAACCATCTGTGCGTTCAAGAAATACAAGCCTGAGAAAAGTGCTATGTTGTGCTCTTACATACTTACCCAAACAATAATTTTTCTTGGGTTTCATTTTATAATTTGTTTATAGTTTGATGTAACGTTGTCACTGACACATTGTTATTTTTTTAAAGGTCTTCATTACAGAAACCCATATCCAAGAGCTGTAAGTAATTACCATTTATTAGACCATAATGGGTCATGTTGTTTTGGGGGAATTTTATTTGCATACTCTGTGTTGCAGACGTATCTACCACCCATGGGACTGGCAACTCAGAAGGGCAGGAAGCTGCGAGCACAGCAGCGCCTGAGGAAACAGGCCAAACCAATTTATTTACAGTCACATGATGAGACCTGATGCTCGACATCCCCGATCTTTGTCAAGAGTTCAAGTTACCAAGGAGAGAAAACTAGAGTGCTGTTGCAGTCGAGATGCTGCAAGCACTCAATGATGCAGGAACGCACGTCATTCAGGATAAAGCCACTTTTCATTGTATTTTCTTTTTCAAAACACAATCATGAGTTGTAACTGTAGGTGAAGAGCGTCAGATTCCTTTCAGCTCAGGAAAGCTCCCACTGTACCACTTTGTAATATCATACAAGTTTGTATGTTTTATTTATCGTTGAGTTCATTTGATTAATAAAAGTGTCTCAATGTGGAGGATTTCCAGACTCTTTTAAACTCACTGTCCGAAATCATGAAATTCACTAAATATTCTCTAATAATCAGTTTTGTTAGGACCATATATTTTTTAGCTTTTAATTTAGTTAATGAAAAATTAAACAAAACGTGAGAAAAGCACTTGTCAGATTGTACTTTCACAAGCATTTTATCGCCTATCTCCGTTTCCTTATGGCAGTACAGGCACAATATATACATCGTTCTCTATTTCTCTAGAATTTTAGAGCTTTGTTGTGGTTCAGTATGGTTTCCTCTGACCCAGTCTGTGCAGCTGTATCTGAAATCTCGTAAAAAACCCAGAATGCTATGAGAGCAGTTTGCTTTGATATTTTTTATTTACCTCAGTCCCCCCATAATAATGACACAGAGAATACAGAGGAAGAATAGCTCGGGGCGTGCATCGCTTTCAGTTCCATTTGGGGATAACTCACATATTGATTATAGTGGCAATGACCTGCAGGTGGGGTCAGTGATCCATGTCTGATATGACTCATGTTATTGTTGACTGAATACCGAGTCATTTTTCAGCACAGACTAAAGAGCATTTGCTCTCGCTGTAAAATGATCACAAATATTCTGCTCTCTTTAAAAGTTTACTTGCTCTGATCAATGAACACCTCTCATTCACGGACAGCAGGTATTATGCATAGTGACCCATGTGCAGTTTATAAAATACATTAAATGCACAATAAATGATGAAATTGTGATTTGAATTAATAATCCAAGAAAGCCAATCAACTTTACAGCAAACAATCAATGTTTTATCAACAGGAGGAAGCTTGTTCATCTTTAAAAGGGAAAATATTTCTGTGTTATGGTGGTGTGAAAAAGTGTTTGCCTCCTTCCTGATTTCCTATTTTTTATATGCTTGTCACACTTAAATGATTTTAGATCATCATGTAAATATTGCACATAGATAACACAAGTAAACACAAAATGCAGTTTGTAAATGAAGTTGTTTATTATTAAAAGGGAAAAAAAAATCCATACCTACATGGCCCTGTGTGAAAAAGCGATTGCCCCCTAAACCTAATAACCGGTTGGGCCACCCTTAGCAGCAACAGCTGCAATCAGGTATTTGTAAAAACTAGCAATGAGTCTTTTACAGAGCTGTGGAGGAATTTTGGCCCATTTATCTTTGCAGAATTGTTGTAATTCAGCCACACTGGAGGGTTTTCGAGCATGAACTGCCTTTTTAAGGTCATGCCACAGCATCTCAATCAGATTCAGGTCAGGACTTTGACTTTGAGGCCACTCCAAAGGCTTCATTTTGTTTTTCTTCAGCCATTCAGACGTGGACTTGCTGGTGTGTTTTGTATCAATGTCCTGCTGCAGAACCCAGGTGCCCTTCAGCTTGAGGTCACAAACAGATGACCAGACATTCACCTTCAGGATGTTTTGATAGACAGCAGAATTCATGGTTTCATTTACCACAGCACGTCTTCCAGGTTCAGAGGCAGCAAAACAGCCCCAGACCATCACACTACCACCACATTTTATTATTGGTATGACATTCCTTTTCTGAAATGCTGTGTTAGTTTTATGCCACATGTAACGGGACTCAAACCTCCCAAAAAGTTCTGCTTTTTTTGAGATCTCTTCAGTTGTCAGAAAGGTTTTATTTAGGTGATCTCTTAATTCAGCAGGTCTGGCAGTAATCAGGCCTTGGTGTGGCAGTGAAACTGAACTCGACTTTGTAAAAGATGTGGTTAATCACAGTTAACCATTGTTTTTACAAGGTGGGGGCAATCACATTTTCACACAGGCCCATGTAAGTTTTGATTTTTTCTCCTCCTTAACAATAAACACATTTATGTAGAAACTGCATTTTGTGTTTACTTGTGTTATCTTTGTCTTTCTTTGATGATGTAAAACATTTAAGTGTAACAAGCATATAAAAAATAGGAAATCAGGAAGGAGGCAAACACTTTTTCACAACACTGTAAATATAAGGTCATTAAGTTCTATGACTGATGAGCCACTACAGTAACTTGGTACACTTCAGTGTGCTGGCTGGAGCCCAAAAGTACTTGAAAAGCCCTCTGTAGCTGATCTATTCTGTGGGGACCAGAGTACATTTTTATGTTTTGCCCCACTTTCCTGAAGTGTAAGAAAAAAAAAAAATCAAAAAATGTAGATCAGCAAACATGCCCTCTGGTAATCTCAGTGGGGCATGCACTTACAGTTCAGTATTTTTCTCTGGTGATACTGTGCTGTGTGACGTTGAGCTGTAACATACTTTATCAGGTCCTTTTCAGTCACCCTGTGGACTGGGTCACCTTGACTATAAAATGCCTGTTCTCTTTTAAGACAGTTAGAGGTCATTCTGCTTATCCTCTAGTGTCACATTAGCCCGCATGCAGCCACAGGATGGAGCTCAGTGAACACCAAATTAAGGGAAGTGTGCAAGTGCTTTTGGGTGACGTCAGATGAGCGGCTGACACATGAGGGTACAACCTCAGGCTGTGGCGTTGGCGTTTTTAGAAGTGAACAGAGCCCTTGTAGGTTTAAATAGCTTTGGTTCAAACATGGAGGTACATAGCCCTGTCCTCAAACCCTCGGGGAAAGAAAAAGAGTGGGTTTCAGTCACATGGACCTAGTTTGTGACGCATGCAGAAAATAAGGTTTGTAAAGGAAACCTCAAGGGAGATCGCCTGCAAAGTAATCTCTTAAATGATGGGGGTCAGACAAGGAGACAGTGGTAAGATGAGCCTGTAACAACATCACAATTAACTAAACAAGGCTCTCTAGAAAAAGTCAAATCTGCCAATAAGTGTGGGCGTTAAAATGTGATCATGATTGTGTGGATGATTGATTTGGAAAACAACAGAAGTGAATTAAAGCAAACCATATTCAAATGAAGAAATTGTAAATATTGCAAGCTTATTACATAAAATAGTTTTTGAAACCATGAGAAAGGGCGCACCGAGATGACTCTCCCCCCTTAACATTCAAATGTAATAGAAGAGACACTGTGCAAAGTGAAATTAAACTCCAAACTAGGAAAGCACCGAAACTGATCTCTTTATCCACCAGGGGTCAGCCACACTTAATCCTTAATTCTTGTGCAGCTCAGCGAGTTCATTCCTAAGAAATCTGAGCTAGCTTTATCCGAGTTAGTGGACCACAGTCAAGGTACAAGTGCCAGAATTGTTCAGGTAACATAAACTCTGTGATCTTTATACAAAAATCAGTTTGGTTATGATTAAATTCAGTCCGACTCACAATCACAATCACAAACATTTAACAAGAACCTGCAGACAGATGCTCTCTGATGAGAAATTCATTACCAATTCAGACTGAAATAAGATGCATTTGTTTAATTTGTGGGATTATTGCTTCTTTCTTCAAACAGTGTTACCTCAGTGACAAAGTACAGTCCCTGTGATCCTTTTCTGCATGACTTTATCAGTCTCTCACATAATTGTGGTGTAATTTTGGCCCACTCGCCTTTACAACATTGCTTCAGTTCACTGAGGTTTGCAAACTTTAATTCATACACAGCTGTCTTAACTGGAGGTCTGCACTTTGGCTGCTCCATTGCAACACCTTGATTCTTTTCATTTTCAGCCATTCAGCTGTACATTTGCTGCTGTGATTGCATCACAGACCCAGATGTATGACCCGGATTTGGCCAAGCTTTAGCTGCCGGACAGATGGCCTCACATTTGATTCTGGAATATTTTGGTATACAGAGGATTTCATGGTCAACTTGATGACAGCAAGGTGCTGTTGCAGCAAAACAAGCCCAAATAGTTACCTCTCCACTACTGTGCGGACATTTAGTGAGAGGTGTTTTGTGCTGATGTGCTATTTTTAGACTTTGCCAAATGTGGTGCTATGCATTATGGCCAAACATCCCCACTTTGCTCTCTTCTGTGCAAAGGGCCTTGTTTCAAAGGTTTTGTGGTTTGTTCAGATGCAACTTTGAAAACATAAACCATGGTGCCATGTTTCTTTTAGAGAGAAGAGGATTTCTCCTGGCAGCCCTTCCAAACAAGCCATTCTTGTTCAGTCTTTTACAAATTGCACTGTCATGAACTTTAACATTTAACATGCTGACTTCACCATTGTTTGAGGTTTGTAGAGTCTGAGTAGCTCTTGGGGTTATGGCAGTTTTTCTAAGCACTGCACGGTCTAGTGAATTTGCTGGCATGTCAAGTCCTGGGAAGATTGACAGAAATCTTGAATGTTTCCCACTTGTGAATAATCATTCACACTGTTAACCGATGAACCTTATATTGCTTGGAAAGTGTCTCGTAACCCTTCCAAGACTGATAGAGAGCAACAATTGCTTCTCTAGGATCACTGCTGACGACTTTCCTCCTTGGCATTGTATGAACACACTTGAATGTCCCAAACCTGCAAACTACCAAAGGTGTTACAGAGGCGCTCACACCTGCTGGTGATCAGTTAATCAAATGCATTTGATTATCATGCCATGTCTGGTAGCTTAGCAAGGAGAATCATGATCTGAATGCACTGTTGTACCAAACACAGTTTTTGTTTATTGCCAAGAGGAGCTCTATAAACTTTCTATAGGCTTTTATTATTAGTATATTTCTTTTTCTTTGATTTATTTCTTTATTATTTACATTACATTAGTATATGTGTTAGTACATGTGTAGTGTAATAATACCAGAGCTAACAGATATGGAGGGGCAGATTAACAAGAAGAATGGAGAAATGACAGAGAAAAAAAAAAGAGACAGGGGTGTAAGGATGTATTTCTGCATTTTATACAGATGTATATATATATATATATATATATATATACATATATATATATATATATATATATATATATATATATATATATATATATATATATATATATATATATATATATATATATATATATATATATATATATATATATATATATATATATATATATATATATATATATATATATATATATATATATATATATATATATATATATATATATATATATGTATATGACGACATGTTGTAACATGTTCTGTGTTATTGTTCATTTATTTGAGGTGTTTTTCACCTAATTTTAAGATTCATGAGGGCTTAATTTCACTTTTTTTCTGTACATTTGTGAAATTTGTCATGATAGGTAGGTCTTTAGTCTTTCACCTCCTAAACTGTATATTCATTCTTCCATATTTGGTGTGTTCTTTATAAGTTCTACCTTATTGCTATGATGACCTAATTTCCCCCATGGGGATCCTTAGAGTTTCATTTTATCTAATGAGTAGACTTTATGTAGACATACAGTTTCTTTCAGGTTATATTATTGGTGCTGAAAGCTTTATTTTCAGGGGCATTTTTTCACTTTCCCCAAAAGTTACTATAGACAATCAATAAGCATTCTCATGAGGGTCTAAAACAACACCAGCTTACTATCAGACACTAAAACAGGGAAGGAATAGAACTGATTGCAAACCATAAGCAGGTAAATTGTGTGATAATGCCATACAGTATATTCAGACTCATTTTCAGCAAAATTGTTAACTCAGAAATAAAAATTATAACCAACATTTTGTTATCTATAAGCAAACCTTCAACCTAAAAATCCCAAACCTTTTGTATGACCCATTTTAGCAGTGATACCACACTAAAAAGTGGAACAAAGGAAAAAAAAGTGGTTCTTATTAAAGGTTGTCTGGTGTAAATATAGATATTTAGAGATTCACCTGAGAACGGTGTCACTGCTTCAGTACCAGAAGAATACATGAGCTCCAGAAAGAGGTAAGTGATCCATCACAGAACCCCTTTCAGCCCTTCAGTCGCCGTGCATTATTTAGGGGTTTCAGAGAGACCCTGGGGGAAATATGGTGCGAGAAACAGTGGGAGCAGGAAAAGGGGAAATGATAGGGTAAAGAATAATGCAGGAGGTGGAGATCTAATGTTGTATTTAAGGGCCTACGATAAAGGTAATTAGATGCTTGTAAATGGGGAAATCTATCTCCTCGTCTTACTTTGTTAACCCGCCCTGATGCTTTGGCGCGGATCACATTATCTGCCGTCCCGACAACACTTGAACCGTCATTAAATAAATATCAAGCTTGTTTTCACTTTACAAACGTAGTCAAAACACACGAGTTAAGGTGAATTCAGCTGCACCACTTTAATGGCAGGTCATCTCCTCTGAGGTTTATAAGGAGAGACACAACTGAGCTTAGTATGCTGACTTACTGAGAGCTATTTAACTGACTTCTTTTATATATTGCCTCAGTATTTGCTGCTCAGCTGCAACTGCTTTTGTCGTGGTGGTCTCTGAATCAAAAAGTAGATTTGCAGATGTCGTTGTGCATTTGATTTGATTTAAGTCATTCTTAGTTCTTGATTTGACTAATGCTCCATCAGAGCCATATAATTAATTTTAAAAGGCAGTGGACTCAAAGTGTTGTTGTGAATAATTATTTGTTTTATACACTAAACTGCACAAATGTGCAGCTTGATAAACCTACAGAGACTGTGTGATGCTTTCATGTCAATGTGGACAAGACTCTCTGAGCAAAATGCCACTTCTGAGCTCAAAGGGAGAACAACTCAATGCTGTACCTAATAAAGTGTCCTATCAGTGTACATTAACTCATATGTCATATCCACCCTTTACCAAACCTCCTCCTGCACTACAGGATTTGTTTGTCATTTTATAAAAGGGTTTTAGCCATAACTTGACACATTGTTTAGGGTTTCTCTTCCTCAATAATATTCTACACTCTGTTTATCAAATGTTAGAAATGACAAGACAACATCTACATGCTTATACCCATTTGTATGGTGCAGAGAGTGCAATAGTTTATGGCTAAATTAAAGTAATTTCCTCAACGTTTTACATATGCACGCAACATCTTATGGCTTTTTTTTGCATGTAATCATTATTAGCTTCCATTTGAAACATTAACAATGGAGACGTTTCTGCAGATAATAAGATCTTAGTTTTGTCACGGCATATCAAAGCGTTTTAAAATGTATCATTAGAGTCATCTTTGAATTTAACAGACAGCGTGGGGGAAAAAAAGCCTGAGGTAAACCTTCAATGAAGACCATTTATCAGTGAGAGGTGTCAGTCTGGTACCGACTTGGTATTTTTATTTAATGTCTTACAGAGCGACACAATATGTACAATAAAGGGATGAGATGTTCCGTCATGACGAAGCACTTAATTGGCTTTTCATGTTGTCACAGACTTTTGTCTCATTTCCAGCTCTCTTGCTCACTCCCGTCCCACTCACTCTTTGTGTTTCTCTTGGCTTTTGTTTGGACGATACGTTTCATATTGTCTCTGCTCATTGGGTAGCTACTTTGCGATCAGAGGAGGCGGAATGAGGTGTGTGTGGGTTGACTCGAGTAGTGTAGTGAGTATTGCTGAATGCCTGCAGCGCGGCGAGTGCAGACGATGCTCGTTTAGACCATCTATGAGCACGCCTTGAGAAGGGTGTGTGAGGGGAACGCGACTGCAAGTAAAGGTGGAAATAGGGGTGAGTGGGTGATGATTGGATATTGAAGAAATTGGTGAATATAAACACCTCATATATTGTGGCAGAACATCTCATCATGGATAAGCTAAGTGCACTAAGGACCACTGCTTGCTGAGGGCCATGATTGTGTCCATGACTACAATAACAGAGAGCAGAGCACAAACCTGAGAGTGCTTTATATTATTTGCTAACCAGTCATGTGCCCACAAATGTCAACCAGTGCCCTGTAGAGGTATTTAACAATGACTGTATGTGCCAGGATCCAACTTTAGTGTTGGGTCACAGGCTGACTGGCTCTGAGTAACTTGAAGAAGCCATCAAATATTTAGCTGGCACCCTTTTCATGATCATGGGTATGTAAACAAACATATTATCTGTGTGATTGACACACGATCTGTTGGCCTGGAACCATAATGAAAACCTAGATCAGCCCTTTTAGTGTAAAAGCAAAAGAGGGTCACAGAGGAGGATTAATTCTCAAATTAATTTTCACAAGATTTGATCAGACCACTGGGAATGTCACGGGGACACTCGGAAGGGCACGGTTTTTGTTAAGTGATCAAACTCCTGACTGAACATAATTAGTTCTGAGAGATAAATAAGAATATGAAAGACAAATCTGCTTCACTTCTGCACGTTGCTGCTGATGCTGTCTTTTTTAGGGCACCCTATCTGCCCAAAAATGTACGCTCATTTTGCATTCTTTGGCCCATTATGCCATTCTGCCACGCTCCATTCATGCTGCTTTACACAAAAGACCACTTACTGCAGCATAACGCGTTGATAAAGTTCAATTAAAGTGATTGAACACAATAATTTTAATTGTGGGAAATGCATGAAGGTGGATGGAAAACTCATTAAAGGCGGTGGATGAATAATGGAGGAGGGTGTGTTGGTGTTGTGCTAGTTTAGTTTACATCTTTGCTGGATGGAGCACTGTTGTAGCTCCTCGGGAGGGGGTGGTGTTGCGTGGGTGTGTGTGTTTTGGATGCGGTGGTGAGACACAAAGCAATGGGGGCAAGAGAAGGAGGAGGAGGAAGAGGCTGGAGGGGCAGCGTGCCAGAGTATCTCGGCACTGTGCGGTGAAAGTGAGGAGACGGTTTCATTGAAAGGCTCAGCCAGCACCAGCTTCATCAGGCAAAAATGGAAAAAGGTTTGCCAGCCAGACAGCTCGCTGCAGGGATGCAAGGCAACCATGACCACTGGGAGCCATGACAGGAAACTCAACCTCCTCAATGTAGCTGGTGGAAAAACAAATGAATGGGAAGTGCTCGGCGCAACATGATAGACTGCTTGATTAGGACATGTTTAATGCACATTTCTTATTATAACGTGCTGTATTTTAATGCAGTCTTTCATGATTCCTGGAATTCATTTTTTATTCTGGCTCCTATTTTAAAACTGTCTGACTGTGAAATAATTGCCATCACCTGTTTGCACTCTTTACTGATAAGTGAGGCTTTAGGTGGTGCTTCACACCTTCTGCCAGATGAAATATATATAGAGGAGCTCACCGCAAAGCTCAGTGAAAGTGACAAAAGAAGCTGACCGCTTGTAGGTTGGTGGCTGTAGGTCATGGGTTTCAGGTGATGGTGATGGTGTAACCGGAGCTGGAATCTCCTTCTGAAGAACAAGTGTCCACACGTTTGCAATCCAGATAGAGAAATGAAAGGAGGAAGACACCAGTGGGGAGGCAAAAGTTGTTACAGACATAAAAAGTGGTGCATCAAAATTGAAAGTAGTGCATGCATGCATGCATTCCTCATTGCAGCCATGTTCAGTGCTACTGCTCCTCCTAACCAGTCATACTCCCTCTTCCAGGGTGTTAGTGAGCGCCAGCAAGTGAAAATTAATAATCACGGGTCTTAACGTGTGATCCTCTGCACATCTTTGAAATATGCCTTGTTACGAGGGATTAGGCACTCATCTGGTTTTTTTAATTTTAGAATATATCTGATAACTGGTGGAAAGTCAGCTATCACATGAGAATGTGAACAGACTGAAATGTTTGGTGTATCAAGTATTAATTGGATTTACATTCTTAAAGATTACTAATAGCCTCATTAACAATACTTTTAACTGGATCCAAGTGTGGAGGAAGCATTAGTCATTTTGACAGAACTATGCTCTCTCCCAGCCTTTATTCATCTCATTGGTCCTTTTACATGTTAAATACAAAAAAACGCTTTTTATTTTGTCAGTGTGTTGTTATGGTTGTGTATTCAGAATGAAATGGGATTCTCATTTGCTGTTCATAACCTGTGGATGAATCCATTTTAAACAAAAATAAGGGCAATGGGTGCAAACTCACAGAATGACGGTGGCAGATACGAGGTTCAGCGTTTGTGTTGGTATAGCACCAGTGCCGGGGCAGCTGGTAACCTGGTCAGAAACAATGCACTCAGAGTGGTAGATGATTCATTCTGAGTGCGATTGCAAAGCAGACAAAGAGAGCGTGGTTGAGAAAACACTCACCATGAGTAGGAAGACTAACAATTCACAGCTATGCATTTAAAACAAAATCACATTCATGCTCGCTGCAACTATGCTGTTGTTTGTAGGTTAACATTGTGGACATGCAACTAATGTATTTTGATGCTTCCAAGTTGAGTATATTATATATATAGCATATTATCAATATAGTGCTGTAAAATTAAGTACAGTATCACAAATAACAGAAAAAAACAATGCAGTTTCATAGCCTCCATAGTACCTACAATTTGATGAGAAATAGGTCAGCGTTTCACAAGGTGCAGTGCAAAACTTAGTATAGAGAGGAGATCAAATAGACTAAACTGAAACTAACTGGCCATTTCGTTAAATACATGAAGTGAACTGCTCATTAACACAAATAGCAGCAACAGAATGAGTAAGAAAGGTAACTTAAGTGACTCTGAATGTGCCATGGTTGTTGGTGGCAGACGGGCTGCTCTGAGTATTTCAGAAACTGCTGATCTGCAGAGATTTTCCCACAGAAAATAAAATGAGCAAAGTTCTCTGGGTGAAAAGATCAGAGAATGGCAAGACTGCGTCGAGGTGGAAGGCAGTAACTTAAATAACATCTTTCTACAACCAAAGTGTGCAGAAGAGCATCTCTGATTGTATGACACAAAAAACCTTGAAGCAGATGAGCTCGAGCAGCAGAAGACCACACCGGGGACCACTCCTGTTAGCTAAAAACAGGAAACTGAGGCTACAATTCACGCTGAAGAGAAAAAGGGGTTCTAACCTAGTAATCAAAAGGTGTACCCAAGTGTCCAGTGGGTGTATACAATTTTTCAACTCACTTGTAATGCACTCTTACTTTTAAGCAATTAGATTTTTATGATAAGTCATGGAAATCTTCTGAAAACACAACCATAAAAATCAAAAGCCTTCCGGTATTGCCGCAGTAATTTGCATCACTTCCAGGATGTCCCATTCTAACCAATGACATTGCACAAACATAATATTGTTTATCAAAAAGGTCTTGCTGGTGAGAAGAGATGGCTCTGTGGTGATGACCACGATGTTAACGAGTCTGCAGGTCTCAAGCCCAAAAGCAGGATGTCAGGTGGGGAGCAGGAGAATGGTCCTAATTTTTTTCAGCATTCATCAGACTGTACACTGTAAAAAGATCCTGAAACTGTCAGCATGGAATATTACTGAAACGTCCAGGGAGGGTCTGAGGGGAGGGCTCAGAGGAAATGATTAGAAATGTGGTGTATACCGCTGCCATCTTATGCTGGGAGGAAGCAATGCACTGAAAACACAACCTTCACTCACTACTCTACAGATCTACTTCTCTGCCATTTCACCTACTTCCAAAAAAAAGAAAAAAAAGAAAGGTGCGTTTTGAAGAATCGCCACTGCCATACTAGAGGAGATCCAGTGCCCTATACTGAGCTAAAAGTACAGGGAGTTATAATGGGACTTCCAGTGAGAGATCTAAAAATAGCAGCTGCGCTCAAAATGGACCAGAGATGCATGAGAAAATGATCTTCAGTGTGAGGTTAGAAAAAAATTAAAATCATGTAAGGTTTTCTGGAGCACTTCTCACAAATTTTTGATCAAACCTCATATATTCTACTGGTGGATGTTCATAAAATCAAAGTTAAGGCAAAGTTTCAAACAATACGGTCAGTATATATAATCCCCACAAACTACTAACAGTTTAAAGAGGAGGCAGTTTTTTTCTTTTGGTTCTGTACGGCCACTATGGTCAGTGCAGACCTGCACCCTTAGCTCAAGGCACTCAAACCCCACCCACCTGCTGCACAAACCTCCTGTTTACACGGGGCAGCCAATCAGACGAAAGATGACTTTTGTCTCTCGAGAGGAGCTAAAAACAGCCTGTTTCAGACACAGGATGCGACACTATTAGATAAACAAGAATTATTTTGAACTGTGAAATGTTTGAAGCTACTCTATGTGCGTCAAAAAATTAAATTATTGAGCTAGAAATCCACAATAATAGCTTGCCTTTAATCAAAAACAAGGTTGCCCAAATATTTGCATACAATTAATAAGTATATGATTAATAAGTTTAAAGGTGCAGTCACTTATATTTTGGGGTTATTTAATAGTAAAAACAATGTTACACTCATAAACATGCATTGTTAGTGTGTAATTACACTTTCAGCAAAGTGACATATTCTCGTGAACTCATTTTAATTTGTGTCTGCACAACTTCGTCTGTTTTCATCCGCTAAGAAGGATCCCATTCAACATGCAATGCGACCGGTGTAGGGATAAAAAGTAGCATTTTCCAGATGGAAGGAGTTGCAGAGAGAGAAGAATTTTAAAAGTGACACTGAAGTTAGCTGCTTTCTGCTCGACAGGTAATTCAACCAAACAGTCCAAATGTAATGTTTTTGATCTCTCTTGGCTGAATGAAGCACGGATATAATGCTACAGCTAGTTCTACTAGTAGCCTTTGAAAGGTTTATTTTTATATGACAAAAATATTTTTAAAAGCTATCCTTGTCACTTGAAGGAATAAATTATGTTAAACTGTCATTTTGACACATGGAGTCTGAAACAAGCTCAGAAATCTGCAATCTACTGACATCTAGTGGTGAGATTTTTCACACTGTACCTTTAAACAAATGGCAGGAAGGTCCACTGATAAATATTTGGTGCCATGTGATGCAGTCTTCAAACCACATTTATTCCAAAAACAGGGATTTATTGTACCACATTATTAAGGTTTCCTGTCACTTACTTGTTGTCTTAAAATTTGATTTGTTTTGTGAGCACACAGCTGAGCTGGAATCTTAGTAGAAAAAAAGGTAAAACAATGTTTTTAATTTTTATCTATTTTATTTATTTTTTTTACTGTGACATTACGAGACTGGTACTATTTCTCAGAGGAAAGTTGTTGCGCTGGATGTTTGCCTGTGTGGGCAGGTCAGTGGTGATCCCTGCTGTCATTTCACATCACTCTTAAGGCTGCCTCTCAGCTGTTTGAAAAGACGCGTCCTCTGGAAGGTCACTGCCGTACTTAAGTGGCAATAAAAATATTGTTTAGCACAAAAAGATGCAACCTCATAAAAATCAAACAATGAAAGTGATTTGCGGAGATATTTGGATTCATTCTCGTCCATGATTGTAGTGTTTTTGGCTTAAGCACCATGAAAAAGATGTTTCTTTCTAACAGGTTTTGTGAATTTATAACAGGCTGAATCATTAATCATTTTTATTAATCCAAAAAAGCTGCCATTTATTCATATCAAACTAATCACACATTATTAGTAATGTGTGTCCAGCCAGTCCAAACAGGTCATATGGACACAAGGCTGACCTAGATACTAAAAATACCATTGGCTGGAGTTAATTAGTGAAGTAATAAGATCAGATAGCTTGATTAGAAAGAAATGGACAGGAGCAGGAGCACAGGAAGACTAATCCTGCTTGGCAGCTGTGAGCTTAATCACAGATCTATACACAGCATCAATGAAGCTTTGATTCATTGACCAGAAAAAGTTGTGATCTGATTAATTACTACAACATGAAAACGGCATTTAAATATATGGACTAAAGCAATGATACAAGTTCAATCATTTCAAGTCAGATTTTAGATTTGCATTCAAGTGTCATTTCCTAATAACTTGCAGACCGAGCACATCATTACATCATTAGTATGAACTCAGCGCTACCCAGCTTCACATGCATTTTGATGATTTCTCTTTTACAAACCGCCCCTGGCCACTGGCTGGAGTAACCAACATTCATAAAAACGTAGCAGGTGTCCAAGAAGCAGATGGCAACTATTTGCGATTTTTAAGAAAAAGAAACAAGAACAAGGAAAACCTGCTAAGGCTTACCTGTGCTGTTAAACATGGCTTGTATGCTTTAGTGTTTCTTGCGTAACACTTGAAGCTATAACTCGCTGATCTGTCTGTACACTTTTATTTATTAGAAACTTTGAATAAGTACTTCCTCCAGGTTGTAATTAAAACCTTTTGACAGAATAAGTGAGATCCTTAGAGCGCTTGACCCAGCTTCAGTTATGGCTAAAGAAGAAGAACGCCACTGACCCTGAAACATACTCAAAGTCCTGTCGTACTTGGGGACTCGCACTTATTTGACAGCGCGGTGGTTACTTTGCTGGACAGCCGCACACTCAGCAGTGCTGAGGTTTATAGAAGCACTTCGTCATTCCTCAGGGAGGATACAGCCACAAACACAAAGTGACACCCCATTTTGGATTTCAAAAAAAAGAAAAGAAGAGAGAGCGAGAGAGAAAAGCAGGAAGAAATTACATCTGTCTGAGTCAGTAAAGCGGAATTATTCGACAGCCCAGCAGACACAGCTCGCTGATACTCGATTGCTGCTAAATGAATCCAAAAAACTCCTCAAAGACTTCATTCATCCAGCGCCAGCTGACGGTGACAAGCTGTTCAGTCCATTTTCACAGGTTTTCAGTTTCCATCACTGAGATGCAGATGAAGAAACACAGACAAACCAGACAATATTACAAATAGCATTTAGTGTTTACTACTCCAAACATTAATAACACGCCGATCAGCTTTATATATGAATAAAGTAAATTACACGTAGTGGTGCTCTAATCTCAGGGACATCTCCTCGATTGTTTGTCAATATGCTCTTATCCAGCCAGTGTTGGTTTCATAAGGAGAAAAGCACTGCATCACTAACCTAAACTGACTGCTAGCTCGATTAATATTACATATACTGAAGTTTTCTTTAGGTCAGGTCCAGACTGACTGATAATGTGTCACTGAAGTCGCCAATGAGGCCACATTTTATTAAAACAGATGGCTAAAAAGTCTTAAACAATTTGCAGATCAGAGTTCACCAACAATGCATCTATCATCTGACAAGAGAAGCTAACTTGTGTGCATTTTAATGTTCTAGCAACTTTAAGATTTACCTTCTGTGTGTGAATAATTTTAGAAAAGGTCATATACAGCACCACAAGCATAAAGTCACAAATATGAAGCCACTCTGATGAGTGATGAAAAAAGGACAGTTTAAAATGACTGACTCTGTAATGACACTGCACACATTTGCACTTTTCAAATCAGTCAAGACAGAAATCATTTACAATACGCAAATGAAGATGTGACGGGACAGAACACATGCTTTCACTGTGGGAACTGATAAAAACTTTACAACGCAGAAATGAAAAGACCACAAAAGTCTGGATAATTATACACTCTCTTAAAGGTTACAATGTGAAAAAGTGAGAAAATGTACAGCATCTTATTAGATTTCCCATCTCCCTGTGGACAGGCCGCTCTCTATTGTAGCCAAAGGTGCCAGTGGTGAAGTAATAATTGCTCTTGCCAGAGTGCCACAGTTCACATCGTGTGTGTTCCTGTGTGCATGTGTGTGTGATTAGTGCCGACGTTCCTCTCCTGCAGATCGTCTTAGCACTGCTCCAATTAGATGTTCCCTGAAGCAAAGGCTGGGGGGAATGCAGAAGACCCAGACAGACAAAAAAAATTGTGTGTTTGAATATTATAACAGCAAATAGCTTTACTGTGTTAAAAGGTCTCTGTTCAAATCCTCAGACAGGTGCCAGGCACAGCACGCTGTTTATAACTGACATTCAGACTTTCTCAGTAATCATATGTTACATGAATGTATTGCACTTAATGTAAAACTCGTCTAAAGTAGAAAAATACTCCTGCCAGCCACTTTATTATCTACACCTCAGCAAGGCAAATCTCTAATCAATCACATGGCAACATCTCGGTATATTTAGGCATGCAGACATGGTCAACACAACCTGGTCAAGTTAAAAGTTGGAAGGTGATATAAGTGACTTTGAACGTGCCATCGTGGATGTAGATGATGTGCCAGAGTCAAAGTCTTTCTGAAACTGCTGATCTACTGGGATTTTTTACACAACCATCTCTAGGATGTACAAAGAATGATCCATAAAAGAGAAAATATCCAGCAAGCAGCAGTTTTCTGGGAGAAAACGGTCAGAGGTCAGAGGAGAATGGTCAGAATGTTCCAAGTTGGTAGGAAGGCAACAGTAACAGAAGAGCAGCAGAAGAGCATCTTTGAGCATGCAACACATTGAACCTTGAAGCATGTTGGCTACAGCAGCATAAAATACAGGCCATTTACCATTTACCAAAACCGTACCCGATGCCTCCCCTCTCCGCTAAGAACAGGAAATTGTATCTACACTTCAGAAAATGTTGTCTGGCTTGACAAGTCTTGATTTCTCTTACAACATTTGGACAGTAGGGTTAGAATTGATGTAAACACATGAAATTATCCTGCCTTGAATCAACATTCAGGCTAATGGTGTAAGGGATATTTTTTTGGCACACTTTTGTTCCTTAGTACCCATTGAACATCATTTAAACATGCGTTGTGCAGCTGACAAATCTGCAGCAACTGTATGACGCTCGGTGTTGGGGAGTAACGGAATAAATGTACCGGCGTTACGTATTTAAAATAAAAAATAAGAGTAACTGTATTCTGTTACAGTTAAGCTTAAATAGGTGACAATTAGAATACAGTTACTTTGTTGAAATAAATGGAATACACGGCGGTATTTTCCTGTTTCATATGTTAGGCTATCCCCTCTCTACTTTTGGTAATTCCACGCATTGCCGGAAAACCTTTGAAATCTGACCGTGCAATGCAAACTCAAACAAATTGCCAGCAACTAAGCTGCTCTCAGCGTCAGAAGACTATAACCTCCAACCTAAAGCAACATCTGGAAGTAAGTTCCTTTTAAAAAAATTAAATGTTAGCCTATTGCAACTACCTTGTTTTAATTGTGGTAGCTACCTGGGTTATGTGCCACTTCAATATCTTTGATGTACTATTGCTATGTGATTTATTACTATTAATGAAGGCTGGATTACAACCTGCTAGCTGCAAATAATCATGTGCAGTTCTGAAAGCAGACAGTAAGAAAACATATAACTGATACAGAAATAGTTTTTTATACGAGATCACTGCAAAAAGTGCAGCCTTACCTAATGTCCACCCTACTGTTACTCATTTTATATTAAGATTTACGCATGATGCACATGATTATTTGCAGCTAGCAGGTTGTTAATGCTAACCATCAAGTCTAACAGTCTGCAGTCTATGAACTAGCCTCAGCTAACGCCAGCTAACGATGTTAGCTTGGTAGCGAGTAGCCTTCAGTAATAGTAATAAATCACACAGCAATAGTACATTCATGTAGTTGTAAAAAGCATGACAATATATCGAGTAATCCAAAGTATTCAGAATACTCACATTAAGTAACTTAAGGGAATACGCTACAAACTACATTTTGGGCACGATGTATTCTGTAATCTGTAGTGAAATACATTTTAAAAGTAACCTTCCCAACACTGGGGATGCTCAATATAGAACAAAATCGCTGAAGAATTTGGCCTTAATTCTTGTATGCCATGAAGAATTAAAAAATGCCAAACTCAAGATTTCAAACTGGAAATCCACAAATTAATGAAAATATATACAGATTTTTTTCACATACATTCAATGAAAATATCTGAGGATCACTCCGATTTCTTTTAAGTGAAAACACCCCAACGTTGCAGTAACACACCACTTCATCCACACAAACTGTGACACTTAAGGTCAGTGCCTCAGAATGAAGAGCAGTCTGCACCACCCATGAACAGGGAAATCCACCAGAAAAAGAAAACCTCAAGACACCATGATGCAAAGCAACAAAAAGGCATTTTGTGTTTGGAAAAGGGGTGTTACTCTCAGCTCTTAACAGCTGAAAAATTTCTCACTTTGGAACATTTAATTGCTCTCTCTGCCTGCAGTACACATGCTGACTGCAGCTGAATGAGCCGAGTTCACACCCAGTCACTGGAGGCTTCTGAGAGACACTGTGGGAAAAGTAGAAAATGAATAACTGAAGATGAAGGGTGAGCAAAAGTGGGTCATAAGCGCTAGGGCCTTATACACTTTGTCAAAACATGCATGACACTGTAATCTACTGCTCCATGCCCACTGTAAAGATGATGTAAAAAACAAGGTGATCAATAAGACGTAAACGACTTCTCCGGTGGGGAGAGCAGTCCAAGGGTGACTGTTGGGAAAAGGTTGCATGTCCTGGGAGTGTCACCTCTCTGCTGGTGCTCTGCCTCGGAGACTCACTGTAGAGGTCCTGACAATAAGCTAGACTGACAGCAACGTACACTGTTGCTTCTCCTTTGCACCCCTCCTGCCTCTGTTACTTCAAAAAGTGCCTCGCCGTTAGTTCTAAGAGTCTGGAGAAATGTCTTGTTGTAAAAGACAATGGCCTCGAGTTTTTCTTTACACTTTCATTTTGGTGTCAGAAAGGGTCAGCGGTTCATCTGAATATCAAATCAGCGGAGATAAAATGCAAGTGAGAGTATTGTTATTGGTGCTACAGAAAGAACTATTAGAGTTAATAATGGAGAAAAAGGGGAGGCAGCCATGACACTGTTTCTTTCTGCATTAAACATCAGTAATTATTGATCTCTGGATCTCTTCCACAGTCTATCTTTTGTCCTTTCTTTCTCCCCTAAAACCCACTGGGACGCAGCAGATGGCTGCCCCTTCATGAGCCTGGTTCTGTTGGAGGTTTCTTCCTGTTAAAAGGGAGTTTTTCATTCCCACTGTTGCCAAGTGCTTGATTGATGGGGTTTCTCTGTATTATTGTACTGTTTTTACCTTATAATATAAAGTGCCCTGAGGCGACAGTTGTTACATTTTGGTACACTTTTGGTTTCACTTTCAAATGCCACAACACATGAACAAAATCAGTTATCAGCCCATAAAATAATCAGGTCTTCTGCTCATACAGAAACACTTTCCTATGGGGTTGTTGGTGGGTTAAGGGGCGGATATGAAACGCATACTGGTGAAACACAATCTGAGCGGACAGAGTGGTCCTGGGTGATGAGGCAGCTGAGGTGATGATGCTCAGAGGACAGTGAGAGGTCAGTGATCAGGGTGCCACCACACCCTTTTCCTCACCAACCAATTAAAGTAATTAGAGGACTGTTTCCAGTTACTGAAAGGTTAAATGGTCAATTTTCCAGCTGCCGTCATAGTTATTTCTGTATGAGCACAGAGCAACAATATGTGAAAACTTAAAAGCTCATACAACTTAAATCACGCTAAATAAAAACTGACTTTATGTCACATTGTATAAAAGTTATTAGCTTTACTAATTGTCAAATTATCTGACACATTTAATAGCATACTGTTTATTTGTTATTTCTGATTTGTACTGTTTTGTTTATCCTGTGTCCACGTTGCATTGTTCTTCCATTTGCCAATCCTATCCTAATAATAATCTATTTTTGTCTTCTGGGCATTTTTAAAGAAAATATTTCATCGCTGTTTGGTGACTATCTAAAGCTCAGTCGCTATGAAATAGACCAGGATATTACTTAAATAGGTTATCATTGATTTCATGTGTCATTCTTTACATGAAGCAATAATTTCAGGAACCACAGGCAAGACGAGTGAGCTCCATCTGTCATGCCTTAATTGCCTAGACAACGAGGTCACTGTACAGAGCCACTTGAGGTATTTTGTGTGGCCAAAAATAAGAGAAGTCCATAAAATTGAAAGCATGAAGCATCATCACTTGTGATCTTCCTGTCCTCTACTTCTGTTGCCTGGTAAAGATGTGATGCAACACAGTGAATAACACTGCAGGTGTAGGACACTTGTGCTGCAGCCAGAGTGAGCGCCCTAACACAAAATTACATTTATTTGTAGGAGGTAGTGTTTGGGCAAAACAATCTCTGTGAGCCTGAATTATTGTCAGGAATAAGGCAGGATTTAGACACTGAACAAGGATAAAGATCATTACATTAACTGGGACTGAATTCTGAAACACAGATTTTGGGAAAACAAGCGTAAAGATCAGTGTGACACTGTATCAGGCCAATAGCTCATAGAAACAGCTTTTACTGAATTATAGCAAAGTGTTAACTTTGGTAAAAGGTTTAGCAGGAATGAGATGGGGTTACAGGTGTGACAAACCTCAGGGGGTGCTCTCAGTCCTAATCTTACTGACATATGTGTTGTCAGGTTAATAAGAAGCTCTCCCCATCAGTGTAATAGAGAAGAGTGCTGAGTGGCAGTTTGCACCTTTTCTTTCATAGTGCTGTGGGTCTGAACCTAATGGTGACAGGAGGGCTCACTCAGGAGGCGTACTGCTGTAATGAGAGCATCCCCTCCCAGTGTCTCCTGAATTGGATAATATTATGAGTGGGCAGCTTTAGGTTTTTAATGTAACGAGATTAGACGCACTAAAACTAAATGCAAGTCATCTAAAGAAAGCTCAAAAGCTACAACTTTACACCCAAATCCATCTGAGGAATTGTTTATGGCTGTGTGAACTGTTCATCAGTTTCCAAACGCCATCCTCCAGGGCTAAATAATGAAGCTGTCGTTTAGATTGTATTAGGGCTAAAAA
This sequence comes from Oreochromis aureus, assembly GCF_013358895.1. Taxonomy (NCBI): domain Eukaryota; kingdom Metazoa; phylum Chordata; class Actinopteri; order Cichliformes; family Cichlidae; genus Oreochromis; species Oreochromis aureus. The sequence continues at coordinate 20,060,747 of NC_052949.1, forward strand.
TTGGGCTCGATTACACCGCTTTGAGTGAAAAATGGATGCTGACACAAATGACTGCAGTTGGTAGATGTCTGCGAGGTTTCACATTTGTTTAATCAAGCCACTGAACTGAAGCCCTCAACTGTGATTGTGGTGTTTTTAATATTTTGGAGCATTTTAATGATATTACATCACAAATAACATGACCCTCTGTGCAGTTATGCATTGTACTAACAACCTGTCCAAGAGGTCTGTGCTCAGGTTTTGGTCATTAAAATTCTTGTAGCAATTTTTTTTTCACGCCGAATGTGTTGCGAAAAAACATCACGAAATCCTGGATTTTCTGCATCTGAACTTATCGAGTAATGCTAAATTATTGCGTTTTTACAGAAAATGCACCCTTTAAAAACGCAATGTGAAAAAAAATGAAGTCAACATTAAGCCATGATGAGCTGGTCCTGATGTTTCTTAACAAGAAAAGTAAGAAACTGAGATTCTGGGTCCATCCAACTCTCATGAGCATTTCATGGTTTGATTCAGGAGTTGACGCTGTACCACGGCCGCTTTCGTACATAAGAATATCAGTGGGAAAGGTTGAACTCTTGGTAAGAGAGTTGGGACCACATCTGAGCAGACAGGAAAATAATTTCAGATTGACACTACTCCAATTGAGTAGCAGGGTGTCTGAGGTAAAAGAGTAATATCTTACTATTTTCATATCATTGCGCATTCAGTCCCGGCAGGCGATTTGAGTCACGAGTGCACTTGTTGCCAAATGCAGTGATTTAATTGAACTAATTTTATTTTTCTGTTGTATAAAGGTCTTAAGTAGCAACTATTTAATGGCTCAATTACACTACTGTAAATAAATGGTGGCTGTTGCAGATCAACTGCAAGTAGCAACACCCTAATCTCTGGGCCACCACTTTTGATTGCAAGTTAACTTTACAGGTCAGTCCGGCTGGGTCAGTCTGCACCGGTGACTGGTTGTTGTATCCTGGTAATACTCCTTTATAAAACCAAGGCTGCCAAGCAACAATGTCATTTTGCAGTTAAATCACCACTTTGCAGCAACTTTGTCATTATTGTGGAGAAATTTTTGAATTTCTCTTTCAGATCTATGAGATTCTGGCAGGACTCTAAAACTGACTAACGAATTTCTGTTTATGTAGGTGGCAACAGATTTAGAACAAATTCACGATTTTTCCTGATTTATTCCAGTTGATGGCCGTATAGATTGCAGATTGAAGGTAATTGCCAGCTTAAACACATTCAATCAGAAACTGATACCACAATGATAGCACTGACTCAATTTAATTGCCATCTTGATGCACTCAAGTCACTATGAAGATGGCAACTGGCTCCACAGATCTGGACCTGGTTTTTGAAAGAACCATTTCACAATAGTAACATTGCACTTGCACAGTGAGAATGTTTTCTTATGGGATCAATATTTCATCAGCATAAACCTAGTCTGAAGTATTGTGTGTGTTTGTAGTTCAAATTGAGTGATTGATGTGAATCAATGTACCTGATAAATCTGTATCTCAACATTACGTGATTCCCATAACTAAAATGAGGGCTGGCTTATTATTTCACACAGCCTCGGTCTATTTCTCACTTCGAATCCACACGCCCACAGTGAGAGCTGTTAAAGAGGGATAGCAACTAAAAAAGACTAATCTCTCACCAAAGCCAAAGTGAATCCCTGTGTCTTATCCCAGGTCAGTGATACGCAAATACACATTCTTATTAGTTACGTACGCTACTCTACCAGATTGTCGCTAAAGATTTAAAAGTGGTGGTGAACTTCACTCACTTCAACAATAGCAATCCAAAAAAAAAAAAAAAAAAAAATTGCTGAATATCATTCCCTTCCCTTGCCAACCCTTTAAATCCGGCCTCTCTCAAGGGAACAAAGGGAGAAATGTTTGGCCTTTGGAGCCAGTGAGCGGGGCCATTGAGCGCCTTGCTGGAGGATCGGATGCAGTGAATTAGCGTAAAGCCTCAGCGGAGAATAAAGCTGACGCAACGACACTGCCGTGGCCTAGCGATCAGCTACTGCCATGCAACACTGAACCTAACCTGAAAAGCTCCAAAGTTGAGAACAATTGGTATTACCACACCAACACCAAGGGATATATGGGTGTGAATATTGTTGAACTGTACTCAAAAGTACATGAGGGGAGAACCTCATCTAGTCCTTATCTACTCTAAAACGGACAATTAGGAACAGCAAATATTGATTTGCAAAAACAATCTGAATCCGCAGAGCTGGGATAATTAAATAGTTGGTGAAAAAGTGAAAGGTGATAATCTGTTGTTTTTTAATTAACTGCAAAGACATCTTTTGCTTCTCCACACCTGTGCAAAAACCAGCTGACTGAAACACAGCTCTATTGCTATGAGGCATGCTTGCTAACCACTTTACCACCATGCTGCCCTGGCATGTGGGAGCAATAAGCAATGCCAGCATTTAGGATTATTGTTAAATTAATCTTTACTTCAGGAGCTTAGGCTCCAGAGTCATCTGAATTGGGTAAAAGATGAATGGAGAAGATGAATAATCCTGAATGCCAAACAATTTGGGAAATAAAAGAAACAAAAGTAGAATGCAGTGATCTGCAATGATCTCATATTAAACGTTCAAACTCAGAAACATTAATTATTTCATTAAAATATTGGCTCATTTTGAATTTGATCGCAGCAACTAGTCTCAGCAAAGTTGGGCGGAAAAGAGGCTGGGAAGAAAGCGGCAAAAAAAAAGGAACATTTTGCAACTAATTCATTTAATTGGCAACAGGTCAGTAACAGAGCAGCTATAAAAGTGTTTTGGACAGTGAAATTTTTGAGGGGTAGAGTTTCTCCGAAGCAAAGATAGGAAGAGGTTCACAAGAACTGCATCTATTAATTGTGAACCAACTTCAGAATAATGTTCCTCAACATAAAATTGCAAAGACTTTGAATACCTCATCATCTACGGTACATGATATCATCAGAAGATTCAGAGAATCCGGAGAAATTTCTGTGAGGGACTACACTAAAAACAGACATGAAAATCACCCCATGTTCTCAGGAAAACATCCAAAAATTGCTATTTTTTACCGTACCAGTTCACCGTGCCATCCACAAATGCAGGTTAAAAATTTGTCGCACAAATAGGAAGCCAGATGTTAACATTATATGGAAAACATGGACACTGCATCTCCAGGACTAAAGAGGAAAGGGATCATCTGCTTCCTGCGGAGTTCAAACCTCTCTTGCTGTGTGACTATAAAATTGGCAGCTTGCTCATCTGTAAGAACACAAAGGGGTAATCGACTAGATTCACCATTTTGAGTCTGTTTGGTGCATTTAAGGACATAATGACTTCCTTAATAAATAAACTATGATGGCAGAAAGTCATCCAAGTCTGAAATGCTTGGTGTCTGCACAGCAGTATATGTAGTTTTCAAAATCCCCAAGGTGCAGCTAGACAAACAATACAACATACCAAAAAAAAAAAATGCCTCTCTAAGTTAATGTTTTTAAAAATTAGCATAGCACAGCACATGGTCCAGGCACATCCTTTTCACTCTCAACTCTAACGTGTAAAGCTGAGCTTCTTAACCCAGTCTTATGAATGGTATCTTGCGGTATTCTCCAAAAAGGCCCCGAGCTAGAGGGGCAAGTGGCATCTCACCATATGCCTGCAAAAATCTACCATATGCCCCACTGGTTAATTCATTTTTCCAAGGCCACAGGCCTCTATTGCATCACCTCAACATACCAGTCAAACCACAACACACTTGAATATTTGTTCAACCTCCTGTTCCGCATGACATTTAAGTTGTCCAATTATATCTATAACTACCAAAAGTTCTTTGTTATTTAGCATTAATCTGCTGTCTCTTATGTCTATTCTGGTGACATTACAGATGAGTGTGTAGGTGTGAAAGCACATAAGTGCTTAAGGAGCATGGTCCTCCTGAGTGTGTGTTGATGGAATGAGGGAGAAAGTAAAGCAGACAGTATGAGCGAGAAGGCAAAGACAAAGTCTTCGATGCTTAGTGATGAGCATCTATGACGCTGCTGAGAAAAAAAGGTCAGCTGCTGGTAAATTTGGGGTAAAATTAGAGCCTCGCTGGGCTCCGCTGTGTAGCATCGACAGATGGAGGGTGGGCTCCCAAGGAGCTAGACCTGCTACAAATAGCGGCATGTGCACACAGTCTTTATATGCATGTAAATGCATAAATGCAACCATTAAAGAAGCTGCACACGCAGAACAAGACAGCGGTATAAAGATCTTACCTTCATTCTCCTCTATCTCTGTGTACTACATGATAGTATGAGATCTGGTTTTTGGTCTAGTATCACTTGATTTTATTCAGTTCTGTAACCATGTCTAACTCTTAACTGTCCAGTCACATTGCTGCTCCAAAAACAAGATTGGAGAAGCAAAAAATTTTTTTTAAAAATGTGTGAACATACACTGTAGCTCTGATGAGGTCACAGTTAATCTGCTGACCACTCGTCCTTAATGTAAGCTAACCCACAAGAAAATGCAAGGGATTATTTGATTTTACTGTGAGAAACCATCTCTGATATATAAACATCACAAAGACAGAATCAAGAGCCCCTGAAGACATAACCAGGTCGGCAAAAGAGAGAGAGGCTGAACTTGTCATGTCCACATGTGTCGTAATGAATTTTGTCATCTCTTATGCAACATTACATCATTAAGTGGGAAAACTGCTTTAGCTGCACTAAAGCTAAGGGTGGCTTACATAAAAAACAGTCATAAAGTGTTTTATGTGGATAAATTAAGAGTACCTGAATGGCCTAGATCCTGAAATGAATGAACAAGGAAAAATCTTGCTCTGCACGAATCTGGTTTAACAGGAATCGCATTAGCATTTTTCCACAAATCAACAAGCATTCCCAGCTGTCGTTGTAGATGCTTATTTACTCTAGATGCCAGGTGTTGAATGTGCCACAGTTAAAAATGCTGAATTGGTCTATTTCTCCGTATCGGTGAAGGGAAATATACAGCTTCTTTAGATTTGATAAAAATCATGTTTTGTGTTCAAAATTCTCAGAATGACAACTCCTGTTACATCTCCTTCCTCATTGCAAAATCCAGAATCTATGGCAGTGCATTCAATAAGCTGACAGCATGCTGGACACAAGATTTCTCAAGATGTCAATGGAAGATCTTTTACATTGTTGTACAGTGCAATAATTGCTTCAAGTTGTTACACCATACAATTTGCCAATTCATTTTTGTCACCCTTGAGCCTTCAAAAAAACCCCAAAGGTCTTGAACCACCCCTTATTTCTTTATATTTTGTAAATATAAATGGAAATACAGTATAAATTACAGAATTTGTCCAATTCTAGTCAGTATTTGTTCTGACCGCCTTTATTCTGGTATTGCTTTTATTGCATTTTTAGTGTGTTTAGGATCATTGTTGTGCTGAAAAAAATTCCTTGTAAATCAGATGTCTTCTAGCTGGCATTGCATAGTGGACCAAACTTTTGATAATTCTTTTCTGCATTCTTTATTTTCTCAAGCTCTGACAATTTGGATGAAATACAGCCCCCAGGCCTCATGACAGTTCCTCCACTGCACTTTACAGATGATTGTAGGCACTCATTGTTCTGCTTTCCTGATCTTCTCTGGATACAATGATGATGATTTGCACCAAAATTTTTAAAAATTGGATTAATCACTCTCCCTTCCCTAAGAATGGGAAGTCTTGACAGCCACCCTTTCACTGAGACCATTTCTGATGAGGCTTCGGTGAACAGGAGGTAGATCAACTGGAGACGCAGGTGCATCTTTCAGGTTCTCTGTCAGGTCTTTGTTGGGGGGTTTTCTGTTTCTTACTGACATAACTTTCTGAGAGAGTTCATCTGCTGTAGATAGTTTTTCAGTTAAAATATTTTATGCTTGTTAAATTGCGTTAGTAACAAAGTATCTAAACATTTAAAACGGATTATTTGCTAAGTTGTCTAATACATGTAGACACACACAAACACTGTTTCATCCCTTGAGTTAAGTACCTTTCTATGCTTGAATGATTCATAGGTCAGTGTTAAGTGGCTCAACAAATGAAAAGCATTCCTTTGAAAACGATCAGCTACAAGGACTGGACTGAAAGTGAGTAATAAACAGCCAAAGAAAAACATTCAAAGACCTTCAAAAGCCTCGAGAACTATTACTGAAGACCACTTTTAAAAAATGGCAAAAAATCTTAGCTCCTTGGAAGCAAAATATGGAGTGGATTGGATTAAAAATGTGCAAGCTAATTAGCTATGGCTACCTACTATCTTATGATCTTGTCATTAATATAATCAAAGTCACTTCCAGTGACTCACCCTAGATAATCTTGGTTGCTATAAATATGGGACTACTGTGCTTGTATGATTTTAAATGTGTTGCAGTGCTATATTTCCATCTGATTGAGTCTCTCACTAAAGTCAACATACTAAAGTACATTAGGAAGGAAATAGTGTAAAAAATGTACTTCAAAACTATATTAAGAATGTTTGAGTAAATATACTCGCACCAATGCGAAAGGAGTTGAGAGCATTCGCTCATCACAGGGATGCTGTGTCACTTGGGCTAAAGCTGAGGTCAGGGTCAGCCAAGGGAGGGGTGGCTGTGGGGACACTGGATCCTGAGCTGATTAATTTCTCACCCCCAGGGTATCAGTGGAAAATCAGACAGGTGCTTTTCTTAGGTGAGGACACAGGGAGCCATAGACACCCGACTTTCACCCCCAGCACTGCACATTAGATAATGAAAGTCTCGTGAAAAGCAAGCAGACAAGTTCCAGGGCGGTACACGAAGTCTTTCAGCCAATCAAAGCTGTCAGCTATTAATGATAGCATTTCTAATTTTTAATGCAACATTCCAAACAGCTCAACAAACATCAGCGAATACACACCACACAGAGTTTGTCACACAACAGGGACGTTTAAAGACAAAGAGTTATGATTTTAATAATCTTAACTAATAGTATTAGGTGCTAATCGGGTGTTAATGGGCTACTTTATTCATACTATCCACAATCATATATCTAAATATGCTTACATGTCACAAAAAGATTGTTATTATCAAGTCACAGATTTAAATGGAAGTGAAATAGGCTTCTGTAAAAGAAAAACAGAAGACAATCATTCAGTGATGAACGATGGCAGGACTCTTTCACATCCAGCTGAGTAAACAATGAAGAATATTGAAGAGGCAGCCATATCTTTATCAACATCCACCATAAAGAAAGCCTTTATGTATGAACATAGAAAAGGTTAAACACTAGGTGAAAAACTACTCATACCAGCAAAAGGAAGAAGGTCAGATGAAAAGTTCTGGAATATCATTCTTTAAATGATTTAGTACAGATGGACAAAGACGTCAGACACACTAAAAAAGAAACCAGGACTGTTTACAGGCAAAGAACTGGAATATTCTGAAATGACTAGGTCAATTCACTTCCTGAAAACAGACCCAAAAACAGAAAGCCCCACAAAAAAACAACTGAAAACATTTGCGGCAAAGCATCTTACACAATGCCCTCCATAATTTATGAGACAAATGCATGTTTGTAGTTAATCAAAGTGCAGATTTTCAGTCTTTTTTCAAGGGGTTTTACAAAACTTTTGCTTAAGAATTACAACCATTTTTATACACAGTCCCCCATTTTCAGTGGTTAAAAATTAATGGGACAACTGACTTACAATCAGTTTTATGGGCAGGTGAGGCCGGCCCCCTGTTTTTAATTAGCATTTTATAACTATTATTTTACAGTAATTTCAAACGTGAGGTCCAAAGAGATGCTGGTGCAAATGAGGGAGCCCATCATTAGGCTGAAACCCCCCAAAACTTTTAGAGAAACAGCAAAAACTTTAGAGGTGGTCAGATCAACAAACTGGTACATCGTTAAAAATAAGGACTGCACTGAACAGCTCAGCAACACCAAAAGGCCTGAAAAATATCTTCAGAGCATCTAACCAGCTCATCTAACTGCTACTCCCACCCATATCCAATCAAACTTTGTCTTACTCATAATTATCTTAAACTCGATGGTAATAAAACAGAGTTTTTCATTATCTATCTGTTCTCACACCTTCCCCTCAGGTTATGAGTCTGGGTGTCATCCTCGACAGTCCTTTCTTTTTCACGACACATATAAATAATATAATTTGGTCTCCTTATTTTCATCTTAGCTATGTTAATCATGTTCATCCTTTACTAACTCTAAACAGTACCGCCATACTTGTCAATGCTCTTGTCACGTCTCATCTTGATTATTATACTTTTAATTTCTACCTCATAAATCTCTCTGTAAACTGTAGTTCGTTTAGAATTCAGCTGCTTTTATTATATCCAGAAACAGATCAAATGAACATATAACACCTGTCCTTAAACAGCTTAATTGGTTTCCAGTTCATCTATGATTACTTTCAAGATCCTACTTCTCACTTTCAAAGCCCTTCACAACTTTGCTCCTCCATATTTATCTGATTTTCTCCATAAGGACAACCCTCTCGTACACTCCGCTCCTCTTAAAGAAGGTAAAGAAATGGGACTCTCTTCAGTGGCCTCATCGATTTGATGATGTCCATGGATTCTAGCCTTCAGGCAGAAACTGGATGCATTTTTTTTAATCAAAGTTTTAATTTTTAATCTTTGAAAATGGGGGACTGTGTATGAAAATGGCTATAATTCTTAAAGAGTTCATGCAAACATTTTGTAAAACTCCTTGAATTAAAGTGCACTTCAATCCCATATTTTTGTTTTTTTTACAATCACCTGTGGTGGTGGACAGAGGCAGAACTAAAAAATGTCTATTTGTCCAAAACATTATGGAGAATGCTCCAAACCCATCCAAACATGATTGATGTTTAAATGATGATGATGATTTGTTGTTTTGTTTTGTTTTGTTTTTTCAAATTCAAAGAATCCAAATGAAAAAATGGTCAAACAAGGAAAACTCCCAAATAAAACGGGATTTAAAAAAATATTTTAATTTACATAACTTTAACAAAATGCTAAGCCAAGAAAACCTAGAACGCAAAACAAAAGAAGCAGCACAGTCTGAAATCTGGGTGGGGAACAAAGGAGCCAAAAAACAACAACCACTCAGTGTAACACATTTCCTCACTAGCATGAGAACCTTACAGCACTGCCAGAGCCAGCCCACTGAGGCTGGACACCTTGTCTCCACAGCCTTTATACTGCAGTGTTGATTGCTGAGTGGAGCCAGCTGTGCACTGGCTACACTCAGGGGGGAAAGAGGCGGGACCCAAGTCATCGGAGAGAGTAACACTACACACGCCTATACACACCACTACTGCACACAACACCCTGCGTAACAATATGTGTAAGTTCTCAACATTTAGTGTATTTTTTTTACTCAACTCCTTAAATTAAAGCTGAAAAACTCGAATAACATCTTGATTGTTTCATTTCAAATCAGTTGCAGTGTTCGTGTGAAGTGGAAATAAATTCTACAGCTTCAGTGACTGTACAAACATTTCCAGACCTAACTGTTCAATCTTAATAAATGCATCCTAGACATTCAGAACTGTTGCCTGTTGTTCTTTTGTTACCTAATTACTAAGTTGAAGCAGCAGATACAGTGTATAAGTGGAGGTCAATTCTTAGCGTAGGATAAGAGGCACATTATTGAGGGTGTTCTTCAGATTAAATCTCCATCATTGTTCATTTCCTGAGCTTGATGTAGCACCTGCCACATGGAGCAAGGTGTGGAGACAGAGAAAGGTTAAGCGCAGATGAAGAAATCGTTATGTAAAAGCATTAATAGTGTGTGTCCTCACATTAAACCACCAGCCAATCAGAAGGTTGCCTTACAGGGAAAAGAGGTAAAACAGCTTGATTTAGATGGAGGATGATTTCACAAGGCCCAGTGTAAGACCACACCGAGGACCGCTCCTGTCGATGAAATGAGTAAGTTGAGCCTACAGCTTGCATGTGCTCACCAAAATTAATCCAAAATTCAAAAGTGGTTCCTGGTCTGATGAATCTGGATGTGAGGGTCAGAATTTTGTGTAAACAACATAAACACTTGGTTTCATCCTGCCTTGTGTCAACAGTCAGGTTGGTGGTTGTAGTGATGAAATAATGTGGCGGATATTTTTTTGGCCAAATTTGGGGCTCTTAGTATGAGCTAAGTATCATTTAAACACCACAGCCTATTTGAGGAGTGTTGCTGATCATGTCCATGCCTTTATGACCACAGTGTACCCATCTTCTGATGCCTGCTACCTGCAGGATAACGCACCATGTCATGAAGCTCAAATTATCTCACGCTGTTTTCTTGAAAAAGACAGTGTTAAATGTACTCACATGCTCTCCACGGTCATCAAATCTCAATCCCATAAAGCACATATAGACCAGATACTCTGAGGAATGTTTCCGGCACCTTGAATTTATGCCATCAAGAATTAGGGCAGTTCTCAGGGCAAAATGGGGTCCACTGCTGTAATAGCAGGTTGTAAAGTGGCAGATGTGAGTCTATATGTATAAATAGCATTTTACTTCATGAAAAAAATCCCTACCAGTAAGTGGACACCAGAAATGATGATCTACATAAAAGCGCCAATTATGTTCTGCAACAATCGCCCCAAAATGAAAGAACTGCAAACAGAATCAAGGCTTCAAGCTCCTTACGTGTAAATGTAAGACGTTATTTCCACACTGTCCAAGAGTGAATCAACCCCCAACAAGTATGCACCATCACCAACCAGCTGGGCCCAAGAACAAGAAGGACTTTTCACAACTACTGCAGCCAGTGTGAGTACAGTAATATCACATTCTTAATCCCCGCTGACAAGAAACGAAGTTGCAAAAATGAAATGAACAGGAATGGCTCCAAAGCCTGAAATAGCTGCAACAGACAGGAGTCTCAGAGAATAATGTAATTGGGCTGCTTAGTGACAAAGCTGTGGAAGAAGGAAGAGAGGGAAGGGGAGAGTTCAGAGCTCTTCTGGGTTTCCGCTGTATAAAGAAGCATTAATGATGGAAACATTTGTTAAGATAAGGGGTAAAGAGGCATAGTAAGGTTAAATTTGTTTACGATTTTTAATAACATGCAATAAGTGTGACAGAATGCAGGACTTTAACATTTTGTAAAAATGCATAAATAAGCCTTAAATATTCTTTTTTAAGTAAATCAGACAAAAATATAATTGATTTCATTAAATCCATGCATTTTACATCAATAACACATTCCTATATATTAATCTTTGTGTGTCAAAACCCTTTTGATGATATTCCTTGATTATGATGGAGAGAGATTGAGCTGTCAGCAGCAATAATTCAACAGAGGTCCTGTGCGGTGTCTGCCCTGGGCAAGTGTCATTGTAAAAAAATGAAAATGCCACAATCACTATCACCAGAATGATTGTGAAAAGTTTATTCTTAGGGCCTGTCTGATTAATGCAAATTACACCGTGCTGCATACGCCTGGAAAAACTAGAGAGACCACGTTACCACGAAGTCTTCTTTTTCTTCACTTTCTGTGCTTAGCCATTGTTTTAATAATTAACAACCTCTCACTTCCAGGTTTTACCGGAAATCAGCAGCACAGTGGAGTTAGACTGTTTTTATAAGGGGGACCCTCACTCTTATTATTTGCTTATGCAGGCATGACTCACATGTAGAAGTGCATTAGATGAAGTCATATAAGTCATGAAAATGTTTGCCTTTTTCCTGTTTTTTAATGATTCTCACACCTATGTTTCAGATCAGCAAAGACAAAGAAAAACAAGGCTTTGAGTGGCCTAGTCTGGACTTCCTATTGAGCTGCATTGACATGACCTTAAACAGGCTGTTCATACATAAGAAGAGTGGGCCAAAATTCCTCCATAGTCATTTTAAAGACTCATTAGATTAGCTCACTTATGGTAAAGGGATGGATGATCAGTTATTGAATGTAGTCGCCAATTACTTTTTCACATAGGGCCTGATAGGTTTGGGTAGCTTTTTTCCTTGTAATAAATATAATCATCATTTAAAAATGGCATTTTTCATTTACTCAGGTTATCGTAATCACATTTCAGTTACACTACAACTATATTTTCTACACACTGGGGTCACCAAAGTGAAGATTACATTTCCTGGTGAATTTCAAAAGAAGTCCCACAAGGTTTAATTTTAGGTCCTCTTTTATTTCTTATTTTTATAGACAATAATTGTAAGAATAAGTTTACAGCTAAAGTGCACCTTTACATATGTCGATGATTCAATATTCTACTGGTATTCATATCCTATAACAGAAATGAGAAAAATCACCTTACAAATACTTTGGTATGTGGGTGGATTAAGTTTCCTTTAAGCTGAATATTTAGCACTGAAGTTTAAACTGGAATTTTTTATTATTAAAATAGGGCCTTTTTAATTTAGCAGTCAGAGAAACGCTTGTATAGGCTACATTTGTTTATGTTCTTGATTATGGTGACATTATTTACGCACATGCTGGCTCTTGCACATTTCATTTTCTAGACACTGTGTATCACAGTTCTTTATGTTTTATATCATTTTATCATTTTATATCATCATTGTCCGGGACACATGACTGTATACTTTATGAGTGTCAGGAGACAACAGTATTAGAATATTTTTACACTGGGTATATGCCTTTCTTATCTGCTAACTGCTATGATTTTTGCTGTTCCACATGGTTTCTCTTATGAACATGGTGGAGCAGGCTCACTCATTTTGCACCCTGGTGATGGAATAACCTGCAGGCTTTGACTCCATGAGAATGAGATTGCTATTCATATGTTGGACTTTGCATTCTGTGGTCTTTTATTTGTTTATTTTAATTTTCCTTATTTGCCATGTGTCCATTGATGTTACATTGGACTTTATCATTTTTGTAACCTTGTAATGGTGCACTTTCTTGTCCAAGATTTCCTTGAAATAATGATTTTAATTTCAAGGGACTTCCTGGTTAAATAAAGATTACATTTAAAAACATGGTGTGAAATAGTACAGATTTGCTTGGATTTAACAAACAGATAAATAATAACAAATAATCTGCTGCGGTGACACCTAAAGGGAACAGCTGATAGAGGAAGATGCAGAAAAAAAGAAGACTCATTTTCCATAGCCAAAGCTTTTGTTGACTCTGCTCACGCTTCATCTCTCTTTTGCTTCATTTCAGATCTTTTTGGTCTGATAATATTGAAAGTGTATTACACCTGTAGCCATGGAAGCACGAGTGATCCCACTCAGCGATCTCCCTGGGAGGCAAAACCCTCTCATTTAGACAGAGACATGCAAAGGATATGTGAGCAGCCACCTGTGATTATGGTGCGGTTACATAACGAGGTTTACAGTCTAGATGTGTGAACTGTGTGATCTACTGTTCTCGAAGCTTGCATCGCCACGGCCTTACATTATGCAGGAACCAGTACAGTACCTGTTGCTCACACAGACTGAGAGGCCCCTTAAAAGGATTCTTTGAGCTCCATTAGTTGACGTCCTCAGCAAAACACAATAGGCTGGTGATGATCACACACAGGCTATTGCAAATCACCCTCAGAAGTCTGAAATCAGAGGCTGCCAGGGAGAAAGAATAGGAGCGTAGAGAGAGAAAGGGAAAAAAAGAGAGAGAAAGACAGAGAGAGGGAGGGTTCCTGCACTGATGAATCATTAGTGATAAAGCTAGGGCTGAGCCAGTATGGCTGTATTTAGAAACTTCTCACTCTTTCAGCCCCCTCTCTTACTAATTGTCATCTCTTTTAGCGTTTGACTGATGACAGGCTCTCTGAGAAGATGTGAGAAAAGGGGAGCAGACACACAGCTCTGAGGGTAATGTCACAGTTTTGAAGCTGTCAAGGGTAACGGTAAAGTACTCCACATTGGTGATGACTGAGAAAAAAGCTACAGCTTGCTCTCCAAAAAACAACTGAAGGCAAAAACCAGGGACACTGGAGAGTGTTGCAGGCACGGTGACGCACCAAAACAAATAGACTTGTGAGTTAACTGTGTTTTCCTGGAGGAGGTTATTTGTAAAACACTGTTTCAGTATATGGTGAGAGGAACTGGGCAATAGTGGTTGTCATCTCTCTAATATTTAAAAGCTTCACACACACACACACATCCTGTGGTCAGATGTGTTTGATTAGTTGTTGGTGACAAGTGTGAAAGGCATCTCCCTTCCCTGACACACAGCACCCAGCAGCATGATATTTTGAACGCATGGAGCCTTTCATTCGTGGAATTGGCTACCACAGGGTCAAAAAGACACATTATCATTTTGCCCCGGTCATGTCAATATTCTCACCTGAACCTGAAAGTACATAACACAGTAACCTCAATTACTTTTTAAATATAGGATCATATTCATCTACAGAGTAAAAACTGAACAAATGGAAAGGTGGTGAATTAAGAGCTATTCATCTACTTTTGATTAACTATGTCTGATGGTCTGCGTGTGTTTTCTGAATGATACGTCTGTGCATCAAGTTGCTGTCAACTGGTAGTACCATGATGTGAGAGGGAGGGAGGAAGACAACAAGAGAGAGAGAGAGAAAAAGAGAATAGGGAAGGAGAAGAGAGAGAGAGCGAGAGAGAGAGGGAGGGAGGGAGGCTGCAAATGGCAGCTTCTGTGACACCACAGGAAGGAGGGAGGGAGAGGGAGAGTGAGAAAGAAACAGTCAGAGGGAGAGAGCGTGTGCGCGAGAGAGGGAACAGCAGTCCAACCAGATCAGATTGCAAAAGATTGATAGAGAGAGCTGTTCTGTTAATAAGTAGTTTTATGGAAAATATGACAGGCAGACTAAATACAAATAAAAATTAAGGATGAACACCAGCTGAAGACAATGCAGCTGAAGATGGAGATACAAAAACCTGAATTTTCACTTGGATAGTTCTCGTTTTGCACCTGTTCTGCAAGTCCAGCGCTGACTGAGTAACGGCGGCTTGGGCCAAGGTTTGTGGTGCGATTCAGCCTCGTCAGAGCTCCGTTTCACCTGCGCTCGCAAAAGCACCTGAAAACGACAGAGAGAGAAGAGAGAGAGAAATCAAAGAAGGATGAAGAAATTCAAAAGAAGCCTTATCCTTTTGCTGAAGACGAAGGAGTGGTTTTCTTCAGTATTAGATTAGCAACAAAGAAGGAGGAGTTGTAGTGGCAGATGGAGAGAATGCCTCAGTTTGGTTAACAGGGATACTGGGAGAGAAGATACCATCTTTTAGTTCTGCAACCTGGTGTAGGACAAGTAATCATAAAGGTAAGATATGGAGAGAAAACTTTAACCTGAAGTTGGGGCCTGAATGTATTATCATTCTGTGTCAAATATCATTGCTCTCTAGCATTGGAAACAGCAATTTCTACTTTTAAGCATTCCCAGCAGAACCAACCAGACATTCTGCTGAAATTGAATCAGAATTATTTGAAGTAGTTGTTAAAAATCCTTGAATTAGACTTAACCAAAGTCAGACATGTCCCCACAAACCCAGAACTCTCGATATGAGCAATGCCACGCAATGATACCTGACCTGATAAGTGTAAGCACCACAAATTGAAGTAGTAGTTTAATTGTGTCATGTAAAATCCACAGAGCAGGTACTGTGTTATAGAGTATAGCTTAAATTGAGCACAAATTAAAATAAATGTAGTATTATAGTTTGTGTGGATTTTTCCACCAGAAACCTTTCATGCAGGCAGGGTTAATTAATTTAATTATGGCATCAGATTCTGGACTCGCCAAGAAGGCCTTCCCTGCTGATATCACAGCAGGATATCGACAAGCTTCCAATTCGCACAGGGTTAAAACAAAAGTAATAAAAATAAGCTGGCATTTACTTTGATCCAAATCACCTATTATTATTCAGTACAATAGGAATGCAGAGCAAGAAAGTCTAAAAGCATTAAAATGAGGAATAAACATGGTTTAATCACGCACAGCAGAAACTCTGATTTACCAGTTTAGTCTACACACCAAACTGGTAAATGTGTTAACTTTGTGAGTTTCTGATTTGGGTTATTATAAATCATGCTTATGCTTAGTCATGCTTATATGCTATTTAATATAGCTGTGCATATATATATAAAAATGGGTCAAATTAAACAGGCAATTTTAGCTTTTCACTTTCAAACATGGTTTACATCTGATTGCATAATTAATGGCATAAATTAAATGAATTAGTTTGTTTGTTTCAAAACACAAGAGGTTGTCAATCAACGGAGCATAAATCCAGTCAACGTAAATAAATAATCTGTCTGCCTTACATTTAAATCCCTCAATATTGTGGGAGTTGAGGACAGCAAGTATCAAGGGACCAGTGGGCTGTTTCAGGTGGTGCACTTTTCTGCCTGTGTATAAAGAAATCACTGATGTGCAGGTACAAAGGAGACACAGGATGAAGAGAATGAACATTATGCAATCCTGCCCGAGAGTTCAATGACCTCATCTCGCTTTTTATCTCGGCTTAGTTCAGTTTGACATAATGTACGAATAGTTTTGTATTAAAACTAATGTTGTCAGAGTTTTTTACCGTGATCAATAGACGTCACTTCATATTTGAAATTGCAGAGTCTGGGTTTAATATGGATGATTCAGCTTGTGAAAATGGGTACAAACAATTAAAATAAATTGCACAACTAAAGATCAAAAAAGCGCAGAGTGAAGCTCACATGTGGGAACGATCAATCAGTGGGAACCAGGTGTTTGAACAGTGGAATAGCTACAGGTGCAGCTGTAAAAAACCACTAATGTTGTTCTACTTAATAAAGCAGCTGTTCTAACAATGTGTGAAGGCGATTCAGTAATTTATGTTACGTTTATCAGTCTTTAGTATAATTCAATGCACCAAGCACCTAAGATGGTATTTCAGCACAGAGGATGACTTACATACAGTCCAGCCTCCGGTGTTGGTAACTGTTTATAGTTTTACTATTTCTGTCTAGCAGTTAGTCACTGGTGCACCTGAAAACACCAAAAAAATAAAAAATAAGATGTTAAGTTGTTTGCACAACATATTTCAGACAGCATCTCTGCATGTCGAGGTGGTGTCACTTTCTATAGTAAAATACTTGCGGGTCACTTGAGACGAGACGGTTCCACATGGTGAGCTATAGGAAAATACAATGACACCTGAGCCTCGGCTCTTCCTTTACAATGGCCTTGGGAGGTGGGCTGGGATCATAGTTCCTCAGCAGCTCAGTTTTCTGCGAGCTTGTCTTGAGATGAGGTGCCCTCTCCAAGTCCACTTCATTGTTGCCCCCCAATCCCTTCTTTTATTTTGCACATCCAATTATTCATTCTATTCATCCTAATCAGCAGGCAAGCTTATTATCTCCCCCAGTCGCTCCTCTCAACTCCCTAAGAACACACACGATGGGCGAGGTCACAAAAAGGTTACACAAGAATTTTATTGAATTTGGTGCAAATCACTTTCTGTGCCCTGCCTTTTAAAGGAAAGATGTGTGTTCTTTGGTCAAAGATGTTTTTCAGACTTAAAGTGCTTTAAACACAGGACAAAACAATATGCAAAAAAAATGCACTGCTAATAGCCTTCCTCTGAGATAATGTCATGCTGCATGTTGCGTAAGATTTACATTTTAATGCTGACTTGATATAGGAATTAGCAAAAGATAATAAAGGTGCAATAAAGATGATCCCAAATAAACAAGCAATATGTAGAACCTGTTGCAACTTCCAGACTGACTGACATGATCCTCAACTAATGCAATATATATATGTGTGTGTGTGTGTGTCTGTAAATAACAAACGTAAGGTTGCTATTTTTAGCTGTGCTCTTCTGGGAGTGCAATGCAACATTTGTCGAAAGCAAACATGTAAAAATAGCATATTTGTTTTCCTGACACGGAAAAATTTACCTCATTGGACAATTTAAAGACTGTGCATGATGTAATTGGGCTAGAGATCAAGAGAACTTACACCTGAAAAGAGTGTGAATGAGAGCAGCACGTAGTGTGAGTGTTAGGCAGACGGCGGGACACCTGGGATTTGACATTGCACATGACTGAACTCTCTAGTCTTCAGGGCCCAAATCATGAAGGCAGACACACAACGGATGTGGCCAGGCGATAAAAGCTGTCTGCACCCAGAGGGACCCCGGTAAACTCCCATGGGTCAAACTTCTTAACCCCCAGGCTCGACATCCAGCTCAGTGGCCAGGTTATCTGCTGCCAGACAGTCATTTTACAGCTCTACTAATTGTGATCCATTTTATCCCACTCTGACATTTCTACACTTACAAGGTTTAATATATCAACTTATCATGTGTCTACCTCATCATATTGTTGTAAGCTCAAGTTCTACCATATAATTAAGAATTATTATGCAATACCGGGCACTGTACCAGGAGAAAATCCTCTACCTACTTGTATGCTGCAGAAAGAGAAGAGAATATGAACCTGCAGCACCCTCACAACATGATTAATAACCCTGGAAATTTTACAGAATGGGGCCAAATAAATAGAGCCCGTCTTTATTAATCTCTTTATATAGCATCTGGAATTGCATGTCCATTGAATCAGTGGCACACATACCCTTAGGAGTTTAAATAAACAAGTACTACCCCATCCAGTCCCCTGGCAAAAGCCTAAAAGGACAATGGCCTCAAAAGAAACAATGGAAGAATTATACTCATAGACTGTTTATACTACTTTGTAGGATTCCTTATTACTTAATGGCCTCTATTATGACTAAACTTTGGCCAATCTCTTATCTAAAGCATCTTCTTGTGCTACTTATATTTTTAGATCTCTTCCTGGAAGTTCTTTTTGGATCACTTAGACAGGTTTCTATGATTTGACAACAGACCTCAAAATTGTATAGAGCAGTGTTTTTCATGACGCTGGTAGTGTGTACCAGCGTCCCATTTCGGGAGTCTCGTGGCTACACTAGCGAAATGTTTGTTCACAACCTGGATCAGTCGCTAGATGTGGCTGCACCTTCATCAAGCCTGAAAAATTGCAGTTTTAACACACTTTTGCCCAGTATAGAAGCACAAATTAATATGGCAACATAATGACACTTTCACTGAGAGATCTTTAAAAAAACAAAAAAAAACAAAAAGCAGCTGACCTCAAAATTGGCTTGAGGATCTTACGATCCGCAAAATTTAAATCAGGTGAGGCTTTTGATTTTAATGGACCTGTTGTCATAACTTTTTGAACACTGCTCATTCAACAGGCATCCTCATTCTATTAAAAAGAACAATTAGGAGCAGTGACTCATACAAGAGTTAATTTGTTCATTAGGTAATAATAAACATCTGGCAGGGAAAGGCCTCCACTTCTTTATAATTTGCAAGAGAAAAGCAGAGGAAATGCTAGTTGACAGAAGTGGATGTGCTGTGAGGCCAGCTCCTCACTTACCCAGTCGACATCAAAAGACATGAGGGCCCTTGAGTGCGGACCAATTGGATTTTGAGTCGTGAGGTTTAGAGAAAGGAAGATGGATCCTACTACTACAGCTTGTACTAGGAAGTACAACAGAAACAATATTGCTACAAGACTGAAAGTCTTTTTTTTTATTTATTCAGCATAGATTTGGGAGTCTACAAACTTAACAGAAGATGGACTCTAGCAAGACTGATTTATTGCACTGATTAAGAGACACGTGGACATAGAAACTAGTGATAACTTGAAATT
The DNA here is from genome assembly GCF_013358895.1 of Oreochromis aureus. Lineage (NCBI taxonomy): Eukaryota > Metazoa > Chordata > Actinopteri > Cichliformes > Cichlidae > Oreochromis > Oreochromis aureus. The sequence goes on from NC_052949.1 coordinate 20,080,363, forward strand.
TTACAGAAGGTCAGTGTAGTTTTTTTTTTTTTTAAATAAAAGCATGTTTAATGCTGTGAAAGGTAATGATATCAAGTCCTGAAAAAACATTGTCATTCAGATAAATACATGCACAATACAGAGCCAAGTCGTTGTAGGCTTAAATACACATTTCACTGTCATTTTCTGGACAAAAAAGTGGTTATACATGTATCATTTAAAAGCTTTAATAATAAATATCTAATTTCAAATACAGAAATAAATAAACAGAAAGATGTTCAGGCATATTCTCCTCTTCTGATTTTTTTCTGCAGGGATTGGATTAATACACAAGGCTACCAACCATCCACCTAAATGACTCACTGACATGCAACTGAGCCAGTGATCAAGCTGTGAAGGGGCCTTGATCACACACTGGGACTCCAGGTCTGCCCTTCTACTCTAACCCTGCAGCTGGAGGGGCCGTCAGGAACATGAGCGTGGGGAGAATCAACCGCTACAGCATTGTGTCATCTGAAGAAGAGGGTCTGCGCCTCACTACCATGCATGGTATGAATGGATTTGGCAATGGCAAGATTCACACACGCCGCAAGTGCCGCAACCGCTTTGTGAAAAAGAATGGCCAGTGTAATGTGCAATTTGCCAACATGGACGATAAGTCGCAGCGCTACATGGCCGACATCTTCACAACGTGTGTTGATATCCGCTGGCGATGGATGCTTGTAGTCTTTACTCTTGTGTTTGTTGTGTCTTGGCTGGCCTTTGGCTTAGCTTTTTGGGTTATAGCTTTGCTGCATGGAGATCTGGACAACCCAGCTGGAGATGACAACTTCACTCCATGCGTTCTACAGGTCAATGGATTTGTGGCTGCCTTTCTATTCTCCATTGAAACGCAGTCTACCATAGGTTATGGCTACCGCTGTGTGACTGAAGAGTGCCCAGTAGCCGTCTTTATGGTGGTCTTTCAGTCTATAGTTGGCTGCATCATTGACTGCTTCATGATTGGTGCCATCATGGCCAAGATGGCAAGGCCTAAGAAGCGAGCACAAACGCTCTTGTTTAGCCACAATGCCGTCATTGCCATGCGGGATGGAAAGCTGTGTCTAATGTGGAGGGTAGGGAATCTGCGCAAGAGCCACATTGTTGAGGCCCACGTCAGAGCCCAGCTCATCAAACCTCGGATAACTGACGAGGGGGAATACATCCCTCTAGACCAGATAGACATTAATGTGGGCTTTGACAAAGGCCTGGATAGGATTTTCTTGGTTTCACCTATCACTATTCTACATGAGATAGATGAGGAGAGCCCCCTTTTTGGGATCAGCAAACAGGACTTGGAGACCGCAGACTTTGAGATAGTTGTCATCTTGGAGGGAATGGTTGAAGCAACCGCCATGACCACCCAGGCTCGCAGCTCCTACTTGGCCTCAGAGATCCTTTGGGGACACCGGTTTGAGCCTGTGTTGTTTGAGGAGAAGAACCTGTACAAGGTGGATTACTCTCACTTTCACAAAACTTATGAGGTGCCGTCCACCCCCCGCTGCAGTGCCAAGGACATGGTGGAAAACAAGTACCTAGTCCCCAGCTCTAATTCTTTCTGCTATGAAAACGAGCTGGCCTTCCTTAATCGCGACGATGAAGAAGAGGATGTAGGTGGTGGAAGCAGAGCACTGGCGAACCTCAGTCCAGACCGAAATAGCCGACCTGAATTTGAACGCATACAGACCACCAGGGTGCTGGATCAAAGGTCATATCGTAGAGAATCGGAAATATGACCTCTACACTTTGACCTGAGGGTCAAATTTCAATAACTTTATTAAGGGTAAAAATGCAGAACAATGCAAAGTGCCATAGGAAAAGCTGACTACTGTGAAAGAGTGTAAAGGTGACAGGACAACAATAAAGGGACTTTACTGGAAGAAATGGGTAAAAGTGGGTGTATGCAGCTTGGCAAATTGTGGTAAAGAATGTCTACAAACAAGGAAAAAGCTAGAGGGATACCTTCTTCCTTTATGGAAACTTGAATCTTTTTTCACACGGTCATTTTGAGTTTAGAGTGTTAACTGATAGAGCATCAAAAACCTTTATGACAAAACCTTATAATCAAACCTTAGGTGTAAATACATTTATTAGATAAGTTATGTTTTGTGTGCAGTATCAGTTTCCAAAAACACTTTTAAAATTAAAAGTTGCTATTTCAAATTGTTCTTGAGATCAAAGATAATGTTGGAAGGCTTCTCTTAAGCTCTCTTCGAATTGCTGCGATTTGCTGGAATTGCATTCAGTGACACATTGAAAATTTGTGCACCGCAGCATTCAGATGCAATGAGCCATGATAAAACATCTGACCATGAGTCACTGAGAACAACAAAAGTCTACAACTTCATTTGAAACCCAAGCTAGGGACCTAGACAAGAATATAAAGGAAGGTGTTAAACAGAAATGACACTGTATGGACTCCCTATTTATAATGACCTAATTCCTCTTACAAGCTAACAAACCATGATTTGGCTGCCTACAGATATGATAACATTTGCAAATGAGTTCAACTAAGAAGTCAAGTAAAACAAAACTTAATCACTAATTTTAGACAATTGTGCTACAGGTGGCAATATCAAAGTTTGTATTAATCAAATTAATAAATAAACAACCCTTAAAAATGCACACTGAAGTGCTCTTTTACTTTTTCCACTTGCTTGTCCATGTGACAAGCAAAGATCAACTAAAACCTTTATGTTATCACTCTTCACTACTTTATCCTGAGTTCTCTCAAGACAAAACTGGTATAAACTGACTACACTTAATGTTTTTTTTTTAAATGGATCTATGCATATTAACCTATCAGGGGACAAGCATCCTATAGAGCTAAGTGTGTGACATAAAATTATCTAAAGGCATTGGTTCAACCAATGCCCAATGCTTAAAAAAACAAACTGAAATTAAAAACATATGGTGTCAATTTCCAAAGGTAACTGCTACTGAAGTTTATTTCACCAGAGTTAAATTAAATTTACAGTAAACTGACTGTCAAAAATGGATAAAGGAAGACTGCTTGATAGATTTATTTTGTCTGAGAGTGGGCCTGTGATTAGGTAAAATCACAAATGTAAGATTTAGTTGTTTGTATCCTAAATGGACGAGCACCATAAAGTCTCCAGTATACCTGCCGCAATGGTTGCTTCGCTTGCTGCTGCAACCTCGTCTCACAGTCTCTTGTATTTAAACTCGCTGCTGCATTATTCTCTTGAATGATATTTGCCGCCACTCATACAACATCACCACATAAGCGCTGATATAGGAGGAGAAGAAGTCAAAACCAGAAGCCAAGACTTTGTTGAGTGTTTTTTCCACAAACTCTCAAACCTTTCCTGCATCTCCCTCTGTATATCTGTGTGTCTCTGAGCTTCTGTGGTGGAGTATCATTAAGATGGCGGTAAAAGCCGACACGTTCATGCACTGGTGTCTTCACCCAAGCTGCGAGCAGCCACGGCGTCACATGTCAGGTTACAAAAATTGAGAGGTATGCAACCAGCACAAGGTACATAACAGATCATGTGACATCAAAATCAGCGTGCGACTCCAGCGACACAGTGAGCATAATGACCCCATAAGGCAGATGAGTGTGTGTACAACACTTTGTGCTTTTAGATTAAGTTTAAAATACTCAAAATGTATAAACTAACTTTACAACCAGTCTGACATTTCTATTCATTTTACATCAACAGTGGTTACATTTGACTACTGTTGTTATAATGTAACTAAGAGAGCATATTGCGTTTCAAACTATACTTGGATTGTAGATTTACATGGCAACATTTTATTGATGATACAACAAACTGATCCTTCATTAAGCTGAAAGGTCAGACGTCCAACAGTAACACAAAGAAAAAAAGACAGTGTTCCCTTTTTTAATACTTGACTTTTGCTTTTAAAACAGTACATACTATAGACAGCTAAATGCAGTTTAGCGATATGCTAATAAATGAGTTAAGACACTGGAGGGAGTTCAGAATAGAAGCAATAAACACTGAAGCACACTTTTTTAAAAATGCGCTTATTCATGTTCATTCACAGATAACAAATAAAAGGTTTTGTGCAAGGATAATGACCATAGAGGTTTTTTTTGTTTGTTTTTGGAGGGGTTTTTTTTGTATTTTACTTATAATAAAACTTGTAAAAAAAATTATTTCTCATGATTGATACCAAAGTAGTGGAGTGTAGCCTGGACTTAACTTGTTAAGTAATTGCTCCCACCTTAATCTTCCAAAACCAGTTCAGACAGAATGGGTAGATAGGCTCTAAGAAGGAGTTTGAGTCTCCAGTTTGCATATTTAAATCATTTCTAAAACTATATCAAAACATACAGTATATATCTGTCAAATAAAAATCTAAAACCAAATCAAGTAATCTTTTATTTGTAGTTTGCTACATAGAGAGTAGGTTGAAGTAAATATATAGAATTATTAAGCATGACAGCTTTTTTCTATGGCATTGACAATAAGATTTGAAAAAGAGCCCTTATTCTATACCATGCCAATTTATCATCCAAACCTCAACATGTTTATGTCATAATACTTATAAAGTTCAGCTTAATTATTACCTCAGTAAAATGTGTATTTCATGGTCCTATACAAAAAATTATGGCAAACATAAAAGATTCTATATGTGCAAAGAAGGAGATTTAGGTCTCATTCACACAGGCCTAGAGACCAGTTGGTGGCCACTGAGCAGCCACTAGTATCTAGGAAGAAATTTGTATTTTCTAACCGGTTATTGGTAGGTGCAGGAGGTTGTTGGTTGTCGTTGGGGGAAATTGGTCACAAAGAAGTATACGGTGCTGCATTTAAAATCTCCTTGCAATTGCTTCAGTTACAAGCAGATTGCCTTTGTTGTCTGTAGTTTGCACGCTGTCTGCCAACAATCGCCGACTATTTGCCAAGCAGAAAATAAAATAAATATCGATCCAAATTGGCAAACACATAACATTTGGCTTCAAATTAAAAATACCTTCAAAGGTAAATGCTCTCTCTTGCAACCTGTCAGCAACCAAGGCTATCTGCTAACAAAACAATCACAATGAGGACGGGTAGAGCACCTTCTTTATGACCGATTTCACCTGGCAATAGCTAGGAACCTTCTGCAACCCCTCACTAACTGGTTAGGAAACACCAGTTTCTCTAGCAACCAGTGGTTGCCAAGGGTCACCAGCTACTGTCTGTGCCTGTTTGGCTGAGGCCTTAATTTATTTAAAGAAATAGGAAATAGAAAAGAGGAACCATAAAATGGTTATTATGCTGGTCACAATGACTAATGTTTTCAGTTAAGTTGTCATATGTGTGAGTCTAAGATACTTCTTGGCTATATGTTGCTTATTTTTGTAGGATGTAGTGAAACATAAATAGATTTTTGGGGGCTTATAAATGAAGCATCCTTTACCTACCCTGAACATTCATTTGTTCATTACCTTCTGGGAAGGTTTTGCACACTGATGTGTGAAGCCTCTGCACCTACTCACGAAACTTTAGTGATAAAAAAAACAAAGGTGAAGGGTCTACAGCTTCCACGCTGCATTAAAGACATTCAATAAATTAAATTTCTACTGAATATTTTTTTTTCAAAGATTGTTTTTAATTTTCATGTTGCCCACCTGAGCCCTTAAAAAAGAAGCACACACTAAAGTTTTAGCTAAATAAAACATTTATAGTGTAAAAAGAACAATGATTATAAAAATGATAATAAGGAGCAGCCAGGATGAACAACCTGCTTATTTTTATACAAAGTTGTTGGGGTTTTTTTTTTTTCATAGAATACAACAATCAATATTTATCTGTTTTTACCAGAGCACTATGAGAAAAATCACACTGAGAGGCTAAAATGTAATTCTTGTCTTAGTTTTCAAATTTTCACTTTCTGTTGTTTCCTTTCTGCACAGAAGTTCATGATTAAACAGGTATTTCTCTTAAAGGGATGATTGGAAAAACCTTTGACCTCTGTAGAAGTCTTCCTATGTCCAGCAAAATGTCTACTGGGCTTTTTATTTTAATTCAAAGTCATTAAAATTATTCAATTAAAAACAATGTGAATTTTTTTTTATCTCTTTTGTTTCTTCATCCCTACCAAGTGTGGTCTGTGATGTATTGAAATGTACAGTCCAATTCAAACCTAGAGTTTCCTCAAGCATGCCCTCACATGAGGTAATAGATCACCACGAGGGGCGTGTGAAGAAGAGAGATCAAGCTTCGTGTCACCACTGGGCTTGGGCCAATTATTCAAGAAGGCTCATCAATTAACCACTGTGACACACAAACAACTATCGGGGCCAGAGGCCTTTTGGCCCTGGGGAATTGAGCAGGAGGCCTGCAGCTGACTTTTTCATATCAATATGGCAACAACACATGACTTTGCTACAAGCGAGTAAAAAGAAACCTTACTGTTTTTCATAGAAGACAAATTGATATAACACAGTAGACAAAGTACACGTGTTACTAAGAAGATGGATGATAGTTTCAGCATCTTGGTATTGTGCATGCTGACTTGTTGTCATGACTTACACTGTGACATGAATAGTACTGAACATCATTAATGTTATAAGTAATAACTCTCATTTTCTTTCTAAAACACTTTGAAGTTTTCTTTTAAGTTTAAGGCCTTCCAATGTTGATTAAAGCCCAAACAACACTGAATAAGTTTGTCACTGATATTTGAAAGGGAAAAATCTGAATTATCTAAAGTAATTTATTTTGTGGGGGTCCTTAAATTTTTTCCATCCATCTTCTTCGATATCCAATTCAAAGTTGGGGGCTGGGGATGGACCTGTCATTGGGTTAAAGGAAGGTACAGCCTTCACATACAAAATAACCAGGCTAAGTAACAAAGTCATTGTAAGATAATATCAGCCAATGTTGTTGCCCAAGTACATGTAAGAGCTTTTTATTTTTTGTATAAAACATTTGAAATTGGGAATACAAGTTTCATAAACAATATTGTGCAACTGTTAACAGTTGCATTGCTGGTCGTTAGTGGGTTGACATAATTCTTCAGAGCTATTACAAAGATCGCCTCCTAACAAGACACACAGAGTGTGCAAAGCGGAAGTTAAAAATACAATAGTGGCATACTGACAACAGCAGGTACACTGAAAGAAAACATGTCTGATACTGTATATTCATGTATATAAAAAGTACAATTTCTATCGCAGAGCTAACATAAAGAGTTGAAATAAACTGAACTGATATTTGACAGGTAATGAATATTATCTGTAATTTGGATGAGATCTGTGGCTATAAGTTGGGGTGACTAAGTCACACACATTGAGGTCCAGTTATAGGGTTAATGTTGCTGACCGCTGGTTGTGCTGAGATCAGGCATTGGGCCTCAGCACTAACTGACACCGGGATCACAGAGGCTATACTGAAAGCTTTTGCCAACTTTGATTATATAACATGGACTAGGGAGTGTATGTTGTGCTTTGCATTGCTTAGTATCATAAATACAAAGAAAATGTGAAACTTTACTTATAGTGATAAACTGTAACATGGGTCGTGGAAGCCAGTTAAACTTAACACTGAAAATGAGCTGTCTTTAGAGGGCTGGGATGTCAAACTGGTGTACTTCCTCAGTAGGATTAGACATCAAGAGGTCCTGGATAATTAAGGGCATGTCAGGATAAAATGTAGCCTACTGGGACAGAGAGACTCCGACTTCAGTTTTAATTATCCTGAGCAACTGAAATCCCATTGAATTCTTGCTATGCTAAGTATTTTGTGGCCTCCGTTTATCCACCCTAACAAATCCCTCAAATTTCTCAAGTAAATTTTGCTCTCACTTATTTAGTCATATTTAAACACATATGACAATGTATCATGAGATCAAAATTATTAGCTAAAAGTAATTTTCCAAGTCAGTCTTGCTCGGTCAGTGCTGGGATGTGAGGTTTTATTTCTTGTAAGGTTGGTAAATTATGATGAAATAAAAATTGTTTTGTATTTTTATAGCTTTAACTGTAGAATATGCCACTATTAACCTAAAATTGTGGTAAAACAAAAATGCACTATCTGTTAATTCTAAAATATTCACTTAGTAGGTGTTAGCGCAGTGGTTAGCGCTGATGCCTCACAGCAAGAATGTCCCGGGTTTGACTCGACCACCCAGACAGGACCTTTCTGTGTGGAGTTTGCATGTTCTCCCAGTGGGTTTAGGTACTGCTGCTTTCCACCACGGTCCAAAGACATGCAGTCAGTGGAGGATAGGTTTATTTAACAAAAACTGAACCAAAATGCAAAAGCTATGTGTGGACAATTAAATAAACCCCATGATTCAGTAGCAGTGAATTGAAGTATTTACTTTCTGCATGACTTTATCAGTCTCTCACATCTTAGTGGAAGAATTTTGACCCATTCTTCTTCACAATGTTGCTTCATTTCACTGCAGTTTGTGGATATTTATCCACAGCTCTCACTACAGCATTTCAGTCGTGCTAACAACAGACTTTGACTGGGTCATTACAACAACCTGTTCTTTTTCTTTTTCAGTCATGATGTTATAATATTCTGCTGAGCTTGAGATCACTGTCCTGTGGCATGACTCAGTTTCTGCCTCATATTTGACTCTAGATTACTTTGGTATACAGAGGAGTTAATGGTTGACTCAGTGAATGTAAGATACCGAGGTCCTGTGGCTGCAAAACAAACCCAAATCATCAACCGTCCACCACCATGCTTGACAGTTGGTGTGAGGTTTTCATGTTTTTATACTATGTTTGGTTTTTGGCAACCTTAATGTTGTGCATTATGACTAAATGGGGCACTTTTTCAAAACTCTTGTGGTTTGTTCATGCAATTTTGCAAAATCAAGTTATGCTGCAGTGTTCTTTTAAGATAGAAACAAAAAAAATCACATTTACAGTGTAATGAATGTTAACATTTAACAACTTTAAGCTAACAGAGGCCTGTAGAGTCTAAGATGTAGCCTGTGGGTTTTTTGCAGTTTCTCTGAGATTTGTATGGTCTGACCTTGGGGTGAATTTGCTGGGACGTCCACTCCTGGCAGTATTGGCAACTGTCTCAAATGTTTTCCACGTGCAATAATAAATCTCAGTGTAGAATGAAAAACTTCAAATGGCCATACAGTTCTTCTCAGATTGATTGGAAACAGCAGTTGCTTCTTTAAAATCATTAATGACGTATTTCCTAGTTGGCATTTTGCTAACACAGACCTGCATGCTTCAGACCTGCAAACTGCCAAATCGTCTGCTTTTATAGAGGTGCTCACACTTCCCCATGATCAGTTAATCAAGTGCATTTGATTATCATCACCTGGCTGATTCTCTTAACTCCTCTGGAAGCAGTAAGGGTGTATTTACAAGTCCAGACTTCACTTTTAATGAAATGCTGTGGCGGGACCGTAAGACAGCTGTGCATGAACAAATGCCCACGTACGTCAATGAAATTAAACAATGTTGTAAAGAAGAGTGGGCCAAAATTCCTCCACAATGATGCAAGAGACTGATAAAGTCATTCAGAAAACAATTACTTCAAGTTATTGCTGCTAAAGGTCTTTCTAGAAGCTAATGAATCATATGCTGTATACTGCGCCCACATTAGGGTTTGTTAGACAAATAACGACACAGTGTAATATTTCATGCTTTGTAGCTCATCTTTGATTGTAATACCATCATTTTAAAACCTGCTATGGACCAGATGATTTTTTTTTATTGCGTCCTGATGTATAAAACAGTTTATTTCAAACACATCTCAACATGCATAACCTAAAAATGTAAAAGAAAAATTACTATAAACAGCATATGCTTTTGTTACTATTACAATACACCACCATTAATTGTTGTATTTTGTAGTGCAGTGGTTAGCTGTCATCAGGTCGGCACCTGCTGCCATTCTGTGTGGAGTTTATAGACCAAAGGCATGCATGAAGGTTAACTGTTGAGTCTAAACTGGCTGTAAGTGTTGATGTTGTCAGTTTCTGCATGTTAGCCCTGTGGCTGTCAATCGGTTCAGGGTGAATCCCACCTCTCACCCAGTGCTAGCACGGATAGGCTTCAGCCTACGATAGATAGCTAGATAGCTAGATAGATAGAACGGCTTGAATTATGCAACAGACTTGACAACCTGGATCCCATGGGAATGTCCCCTCTGTGACTCCCAGGGAATAGATGATGAAGCCAGCTGGGGTCTGGACAGAGACATTTACTAATATGATCTAAAAAAAAGAAAATCTTACACCTATTAAAATGTAATTAAACTATATGAAAGGATGCAAGACATAGCCTGGCTAGGATCTCTGCCACCTAGCCCATATAGACTAGTTATAAATAATGCTGGAACACATTCCCTGTAGGCTGAATTGCTGATGACAGTAAAATGAGGGAAAACTGTGTTGAAGCAGCTATATAAAGCTCTTTGGTGTCAAACCACATGTGGCTCTAATCCGTAGCCAACATTTCAATATTAGAAGTACTCTCGATTAGCTGCTGTGGTAGTATCACTCAATGAAAGATACTTCTGAAATCTGTGTTACTATGACTGAGAATGTTACTAGATGGAATTTAAGTAGTTCAAAGCTCATTGAATGCTGCAAAAAATGGTTAATATAACGTTATATAAAAACAGACAAAGATTTAATATGATAGCAGCAACATAATCTAGAGGCAGATATTACTATATTGAAGTGAGGTATAAATAAATATATCCTATAAAGACACGCAATGTATTTTTACAAGCAGACACTTCACAACAGTTTGTATGCCAAAGCAGTCTCTAGTCAGACAAATGAAAATAAAACCAGTTGAAAGCGCTGCTGAGTTGACAGTACAAACTGATCCTGAAGTGTGACTGGACTTTATCCAATTACTGAGATGTGTTTTGTAGTTGCCCAAATGGAAGAGACACAACAGCCTTATCCTACAACCCATCCTTGTCATCCTGTGTAAAAAGCCCACGGCTATAAGCCGTGCACCAGTAGACATTAAAAGACCTCATAGATTAAAAAGAATAATGAATGCAAGTGCCATACCTAACTACAGTCTAAAATTATTGTTTAAAATATTGAAATTTAAAATTTTTGCTATCTACAGGTATCTTGTTAGTGCTACAGTCATCAGTTGCATGTTGTAGTTCCAAGTTTTTTTTTTCTTAAAGCGTGGGATATTTTACTGATATTTTGTGCTCTTTGTCTGTTCTATAAATGCTGTAATACAAACACTAGAAATGGCAAAATTTTGAAATTCTCTATTATATCAAATGAGAAGTTTATTGTTTTCTTTTAGCAAAGTTATTCTCCTCAACTTCTCTATGCACACCAATACGACAATTCTAATATGGGTTAAAACCACTCAACACATTTAGGCTTTTAGACATGGTCAAGGCAGCCTGATGAAGTCTAAACTCAGGATCAGAATGGAGAGGAAAAGTGATTTTGGAGGTGGCATGGTTGTTGGTGCCAGACGGGCTTGTTTCAAAAACTGCTCATTTGCTTGGATTTTCCCACACAACCATCTGTAGGGCTCACAGAAAATGGTATGAAAAGAGAAAATATCAAGAGAGCAAAATTTCTCTGGTTGAAAATGTCTTATTTATGTCAGAGATCAGAGGATGGGCAGACTGGATGGCAATAGCAACTCAAACAATCACTTGTTAAATCCAAGGTTTGCAGAACAGCACCTCTTGTACAGCAAACTGAATCTTGAAGCAGATGGGCTACAGAGGCACTCCTGTCAGCTAAAAACAGGAAACTGAGGCTAAAAAAACTGGGCAATGATTGGAAAAACATTGCCTAGTCTAATGAGTTTCCATTTCTGCAGCAACATTCAAATTCTAGACTCAGAATTTGACATAAACAGCATGAAAGCGTGAATCCCTCCTGCCTTGTGTCAATGATTTAGTCTGGAGGTAATATAATGGTGTGGGGAATACTTTTACTTTTACCAACAAAGCGTCATTTAAGACACCACCAGAGTGTTGTTCCTGACCATGTTGGTCCATTTATGACCACAGTGTACCCATCTTCTGATGGCTGCTTGCTTCCAGCAGGATAACACACCATGTCACAAAGCTCAGATAATCTCAAACTGCTTTCTTGAGCATCACAATGACTTCACTGTCCTCAAATGGACTCCACAGTCACCAGATCTCAGTATAACACAGCATGAAGCTCTCATGTCAGTATGGACCAAAATCCCCAAGGAATGTTCACCTTGTTAAATCTATGCCATGAAGAATTAAGGCAGTTCTGGAGGCAAAGTGGTTTCAACCCACAACTAACAAGGTGTAACTAATGAAGTGGAAGTTGAGTGTTTAGTGCATATTAATTTGTTATAGTGTTATTTACTGCAACTGTGCTTTTCCTATGTACATTGTTTGCATTACAAGAGTGGGTCAGCAAATTTAGAAAGCCTCCCCATACACGTTATTCCCAAAGTCGGTTGCCATGGCTTTAACAGCTTTAACCAGATGTTCATGTCTCTTACTTTATTGTTCACCTATGTTAAAGCTGCTGTTTCTACATCACCCTCCAGAAAGACTTTCATTTTGAGTTCAAACCTGAGAGAAAGAAGCTGTATGCAACATTAAACGTACTGACACATTATGTGCCTTACCTTCTCTTGGTTACAGTAGTTGCCTCTAGTCTATCCTGATTCATGAAGCAACATCACTGGACAACCTGAGGGGACAGGAGAGGGCCACTCTCATTTCCTGGTTCTGAACCCTTGGTAATTATCTTGGTGTGCCCAGAGGCCCCAGGAGAGAATGAATGACAGTAATGTTGTGTTTTTAAAAAAAAAAACAGAATAGAGAAGTATAACAGATATAAAGATCTAATAGAAACACATGCTATGAAATATCACATTTATTTAGTTCTGCTCTTTCATAGGGATCATTATCTCCTGCCTCTCTGTGCACCCCATACAGGTGGATGATTATGGGTTATTAAGCAATTGGCCCTAATGGATTTAATAAATTGATTACACAAAACACAACGCAACACATAATCCACATAGTTTCATTGTTAATTGCTGGTGTTTGGAGATAGTAGCTTGTGTTTATCTCATTATTATGTAGCTGAAAGGTATTGGTGGTGTTGAGAGAATTAAAAAAAAATTAGTTTGAAGAAATAATAAGCATCTGAAAATAATACTTCTACAAACTATGGGCCATTTTCAAAATTAGATAAGTTGTCAATACAGGGTTCTTTCATAGTGAAAGTATCTACATCCAGGTAATCCTGAGAGACTTTGAGCACCACAAACTAAAAACTAGTGAGTCCCATTATAATGGGATTACTCAATAGCTTACATAGAAGAAAAATAAGAGTCAGCAAAACTGGGTCTGTCCCGGCAGTGAAGTCATGAGAACAGACACAGAGCTGTGACTTCAGTCTCTCCGGTCTCCCCAGGGGTAGACTCAGATCTCTCAGTACCCTCCACTAATGCAGCTCTCCACTATGTAGAAGGCAAAGGGGATAAGATCACTCCGCCCAAATTCACCGCTGCACACACACACCTCACAACTTCATAATCTCTCCAACCCTCACCTACCAAGACAACGCCAGGACGCATGGATCATCTCTTGCTGGCTGGCACAGGGCCGTCCCAGGACACAGACTTCGCTCTATCAGGACACCGTCTCCAGTGTCAGGCAGAATGAGGGTCTTTGTAGTCATAAACTCAATACAGGATATTCCCTAACAGAAGTGGTTGGGTGGTTTTGATATAGAGAACAGTATCCCTTTTAGCAAGAAACACAACTGAGTTCAAAAGTTAAAAGGAGAAAGAGAAACTCCTGCCTGAGTAGAATTTTTTTAAATACCAGTGCCACTTTCAGCATTGTTCTGAATATATTTTCTTCTTGAGCATGTGCTTTGTGAATAAACAGATTTGTTTATTTATTTAAATCTAAATAAAGGAGCCATTTCCACATTTGCACATAGTTTATTTCACCCCTGTTTCTTTCAGGTTTTATAAGAGTGTGAACTGTTGTAAAGACACATGTCCTGTTTTGCTTTTTTTCCACCTCAACATTCTGACATAATAAACAAAATCCTGCTGAAAGGGACTGGACTGGAACACACAAAAGAGCTACACCGAGGTAGTGAATCACACAGCTGAATGAGGTGGTTATGTAAGACAACAATGCATTTCACTGTATGCATGGATGAAATAATCAAACAAAATAAATTCAACTTAGTTATATCAGGTATAACTTATGTCATCACTTTACAGCTAACAGTACAAGAAAAATTAGGTTAATGTGGAAACAAATGACACCA